>NW_028254210.1:0-264047 GCF_964263255.1 Lissotriton vulgaris
AACTTTAAAAACGAAGAACCCACAGTAGTCAGCCAGGGCCTATGTTTAATTTCCTAGGTCCTTGTGCACACGGTTATAGGCACATGTTACTGGGGGTAACTAGACATAATATCGACTACATAATATCGAATGGACAAAATATCGAGTAAAAAATATCGACATTAACAAAATATCGACTTCAAAAATATCGTTGGACAAAATATCGACTAAAAAAATGATAAAAAAATATCGTTTACAAAAATATCGACTCAAAAATATCGACCAGACAAAATATCGATAAATAGTCAAAGTAAAAAATATCGAGAATAAGTAGAAAATTAAAAAAAAAAAAAAAATGTTTATTAATATTAATATAAATTGTAGTTAATGTTTAGGAGCGGGTTGTGGGTTTATAGGGGAATAGGGTGGGAAGTAATTTAATAATATTTAACTAATTAATATATGTTTGTTAATTTTTTTAATTAGTACTTAATTGGTAATTAATTAATATTAATTAGTTAATTATTTAATTAATTTTTTACATATTTTTTAATTAATTAATTGGTAATTAATTTTAATTAGTTAATTACATTAATTAGAGTAATTTTATTATTATCTATAATTTTTTGTTAATGTTAATTAATTATTTGGAAATAAACAATATTAATTGATAAATTCTATTAATTACAGCTAATGTGCTGATATATTTACTTTTTTGTTATTGTTAATTATTAATTAATTGTTAATTAAATATTAATATTTAATGTTGTGTAAAGGAGTAATTTTAGGGTTCAGGGTCAGTTTTAAAATCTTTGTTAAAGGGGTATTTTTTTGGGTTCAGGGTCAGTTTTCAGATTTTGGGTAAAGGTGTATTTTGGGGTTCAGGGTCAGTTTTCAGTTTGTGGCTTAAGGGTTTTTTTAAGGGTTCAGGGTCAGTTTTTATTTCTTGGGTAAAGGTGTATTTTTTGGGTTCAGGGTCAGTTTTCAGTTTGTGGGTTAAGGGTTTTTTTAAGAGTTCAGGGTCAGTTTTCAGTTCTTGGGTAAAGGTGTATTTTTTGGGTTCTGGGTCAGTTTTCAGTTTGTGGGTAAAGGGGTTTTTAAAGGGTTCAGGGTCAGTTTTCAGTTCTTGGGTAAAGGTGTATTTTTTGGGTTCAGGGTCAGTTTTCAGTTTGTGGGTAAAGGGGTTTTTAAAGGGCTCAGGGTCAGTTTTCAGTTTGTGGGTAAAGGGGTATTTATAGGGTTCAGGGTCAGTTTTCAGTTCTTGGGTAAAGGGGTATTTTTTGGGTTGAGGGTCAGTTTTCAGTTTGTGGGTTAAGGGGTTTTTTAAGGGTTCAGGGTCAGTTTTCAGTTCTTGGGTAAAGGTGTATTTTTTGGGATCAGGGTCAGTTTTCAGTTTGTGGGTAAAGGGGTATTTATAGGGTTCAGGGTCAGTTTCCAGTTTGTGGATAACGGGGTATTTGTAGGGTTCTGGGTCAGTTTTCAGTTCTTGGGTAAAGGGGTATGCTTTGGGGTTCAGGGTCAGTTTTCAGTTTTTGGGTTAAGGGGTTTTTTAAGGGTTCAGGGTCAGTTTTCAGTTTTTGGGTAAAGAGGTATTTTTAGGGTTCAGGGTCAGTTTTCAGTTCTTGGGTAAAGGGGTATTTTTTGGGTTCAGGGTCAGTTTTCAGCTTTTGGGTTAAGGGGTATTTTTAGGGTTCAGGGTCAGTTTTGGGTTTTTGGGTGAAGGGGTATTTTTAGTGTTCAGGGTCAGTTTTGGGTTTTTGGGGTACAGGCGTACAGGGTAAAAAAACAAAAAAATACATTAAAGCTATTAAATGAAATTACAAAAAAAATTACATTACATTATTAAGTCAGTTTTCAGTTCTTGGGTAAAGGTGTATTTTTTGGGTTCAGGGTCAGTTTTCAGTTTGTGGGTAAAGGGGTTTTTAAAGGGCTCAGGGTCAGTTTTCAGTTTGTGGGTAAAGGGGTATTTATAGGGTTCAGGGTCAGTTTTCAGTTCTTGGGTAAAGGGGTATTTTTTGGGTTGAGGGGCAGTTTTCAGTTTGTGGGTTAAGGGGTTTTTTAAGGGTTCAGGGTCAGTTTTCAGTTCTTGGGTAAAGGTGTATTTTTTGGGATCAGGGTCAGTTTTCAGTTTGTGGATAAAGGGGTATTTGTAGGGTTCTGGGTCAGTTTTCAGTTCTTGGGTAAAGGGGTATGCTTTGGGGTTCAGGGTCAGTTTTCAGTTTTTGGGTTAAGGGGTTTTTTAAGGGTTCAGGGTCAGTTTTCAGTTTTTGGGTAAAGGGTTATTGTCAGGGTTCAGGGTCAGTTTTCAGTTCTTGGGTAAAGGGGTATTTTTTGGGTTCAGGGTCAGTTTTCAGCTTTTGGGTTAAGGGGTATTTTTAGGGTTCAGGGTCAGTTTTGGGTTTTTGGGTGAAGGGGTATTTTTAGTGTTCAGGGTCAGTTTTGGGTTTTTGGGGTACAGGCGTACAGGGTAAAAAAACAAAAAAAATACATTAAAGCTATTAAATGAAATTACAAAAAAAATTACATTACATTATTAAGTTTTAAATTTATCTACAAAATATATGTATTAGCACCTTCCCAGAAAGTAGCTAGACTGGAGTTGGAATAGTAATTATTAATTGGTTAGTGTCCAGCACCTTCACTGATATTAGCTACACTGGAGTTGGATTAGTAATTAATCATTGGTCAGTGTCCACCACATTTACTGATATTAGCTTGACTGGAGTAGGAATAGTAAATAATTATTGGTCAGTGTCCCGCACCTTCCATGATATTAGCTTGACTGGAGTAGCAATAGGAAATATTAAATTGGTCAGTGTCCAGCACATTTGCATACATTTTTACATTACTGTCTTATAATATTACAAAATAATGCAACATGGATGTTTTCAAAAAACTTTATTAACCATTTTTGAAATTTTTATTGTGTACTACAATACAATCACAAACAAAAATAACATAACATTATTTTGAAATTTAGTATTCGCAGAATAACACATTATCATTTATATACATGTTGTCAATTATAAAAAAAATTAGTTAACAACATTATTTCAGTAAATATAAAATATTTTCATCATTAACTTTGAGTTGCAAGTATTTATATTGAATTAAATAAAAAACACGTTTTTTTAAAATTTCTCCCATTAATATTTAATAATGTTAATATTAAATATGAATATTATTAAATATATATTTTTAACATTTATAATTTTATAAAGTAACATGACTATTATTACATTTGCTCAAGAAATTGAAATACAAATTAAAACATTTGTTGTTACATATTTCAGACAATGTTGTTTTTAAATGAAACATATAAATATATTATGTTGTAAACTTTATAACAGTATAGGGGAACAATATGTTTAATAATAATATCTGGTATTGCCAAAAGATTATTTATGCAATTATGTACTTTTTTAATAGTTAGAAATTATTATAAAACATTTTGTAATAATTAATAAAAATAATAACAAATGTATTTATTATTATTATTATTAATTAATAAACATAATCATTCTTTTATTCTTTTCAGAAAAACATACATTCAGAGATAAAAAAATGCATTATTTCTGGGCATTGTTTATATATTAAATGGTTATAAGTTTGATATTAATAACAATAAATAAGTTATATTATTTATTATTATTAATTATTACCATAAACAATTATAATGTTTACTTAAAAACAAACACAAACTTATTCCTATAAATGTACACAATAACAAAATATTTACATCTTTTATTCCAAGTCTTACATAATTTTTTAATATTAATAATATATAATAATTATTATATATTAATTAATATTAAATATATTTGTATTTCTTAAACATGTTAAATTATAATGAGTCTAGTGTATTAATTTGTAAAATTAAAAATGTGTATGTATTATATTTTTTAACTATAACATTGTATTGTCTACGATACTTTTACAAAAATGGTTTAAGGGGACTACTTTTTTACCGTGTAAGGTTATTGCGCTCCAGGAAGGACTGGAGAAGCTCGCGGTTGGGAGTTGCTTCGCGTAGAGAGAGGTAAGGTTATTTTTACATACAAATTATAAGTAAGTGGTAATGTTTGAGGGTATATTCGAACTTTGTAGTGTTTTTTTGTGTATGTATGAATTGTTTAAGTAGCGTTTAGGTGAAATGTCGTCGTTATAGATGCGTCGTGAATGTTTTAGTTCTAGTGTTATTTTAAGTGTTCGGAAATGTCTTCTTACATGGTTACTGTTAATTGTGAGTGTATTTACAAATGTTATGGGCTATTTGTGGGTGGGTTTCGTTATGTCTGTTATTTTACAGGTTCCGGTTCCTCGCATGAAAACTACATGGAAGGAAGCGTGTTTTTTTCCGGAGAAACTAATGTTTGACTTATTATGGTTATATTTTGACATTTATCTCCTATTTTTCATGTTTGCCAGGAGCGGTTTTTACACATTTTCAACATTTTTCGGGTTTTTGGAGGGTTTCGAATTGGATTGATACATTGATATGCGTGACCGTTTTTTAAAAGTTGTGTGTATATCACTTTAAATACTAAAGTGTCCACACTACTGTTTTCGGGATTTCCTGGAGCGTTTTTTTTTTTAACTTAATTTTCGGGTTTTTGAGGGTTTCCCATATTGGAATTGTCCTATATTGGATTGGATTGTATGGATTGCATTTTGCTTGATTACGTCTTTTTCATCTACAAAAATTGTAAGTATTTAAATTACTATTTTAATTGGGTGGGAAATGTCGATTTTTATGTAATGTGTATGTGTGATGTAATTATAAACATTGCATATTTGTTCAGAAATAATGTTCCAAATTTTTATAAGTTTGTTAAACAAATATGTATTATTTATAATTGATTACAAATGTTTATGAAATGTAATTTTACCATTATTGTAAGAAGACATTAGTATATTTTGTAGACATTTTTATAGTAGACTTTTAGCTATTATTGACAGGTATTCTAATCCTCTAGTTGTAGGGTATAGTGTGACTTGACTTTGCAGTAGTCGGAACATTTGTTTAGTTTGTTTAGTGAGTTTTGGACCAATTTGGGACACAGATTGTTCCATTCTTAGTTCCTGATAGCTTTGTTCTTTTTTCAAAGCTTCTAGAAGGTTATGGAATGTGGGTTTGCCTCTGCTTGTGGTAGCTTGGAAAGCATTATGCCACCCTTCTACACTGTTGTTTGTTTTAGCCTCTTGGTTTAAAGTACTATGATAGACATTCCACCAAGGGATTTGGAATTTGGGTTGGCGTCGATGTCCAGATCTGTGCAACCTTCCCACCCAAGTATTTTCGAAATAGTCCAGTAATGGGGTTAGTTTATCTTCATTCCTCTTGTAATATGTGCTGTCAATTAATAAATTGTAGTGTTCCGCTACATCGGTAACAGGAACGTAGGCCAGGGCTATCAATTTTTTACTTGATAGGCAAAGGTGCTATCTGTTGAGTATAGTATACTTAAAGTTGATTTTTGGAGATGCCTCCATATGCTCTGATTAAAATGATAATAGCAACCCTGGATTGCTGTGTGGGGAAATGTTCCCAAAATGCTATTAATCATAGCTAATTCGAAATCAATAATTATTTTTTCAGGAAAATAATTATTGATTTCAGTTTTGAGAACATTTAATATTTCTGTATAAGTGTTTTGCTGTTTGTTGGGTAGCAAACAGTAAATGAAAGGTATGTTAGAGTTATGGTATAAACCGTGGATGGAATACAGTTGATAAAAAGGTTTTGGGCATGGTTTAAATGTTCCATCCATCATCCATTGGGGACACTGTTGGATTTTTCTTAAATTACTTGCAGTTGCAAACATAATGATTCTGTTTGTACTGCTTTCATTGTCAAAAAGGATACATTTGTCTTTATTGTGTGTGATGGCCATTTCTGGTGAAATAATAATTTCCTCAAAAGTAGTTGGGTTGGGTTGGGTTGTGCCAGTGAGTCTTTTAGTGCGTGCAATTGTGCGTTTCAGGGAGTCAATAGAGGGTAGTTGACCTGAAGCATGGGCTGGGACTTTTAACAGTTCTTCTTTAAGGATTTGTGTTGTTGGTTTATCACTTTGTGTGCTTGCAGTTTTAATACTTTCTAAAGCATCTCTTATTTCAATTTCTGTGACATTTGGGGGATGATTGTGTTCCCTGGTAAATAACACATTAGTTTCCTCAGTAGTAGCCCTCCCATAACATTTGTTGGAGTAATATTTGGTACACTTCCAAAAAACTTTTCTACCACTTTGTCTTTCCTGATTATACACATAACCCATATAACATAATAGTAATTTATTTTTCTGTGACATAACAAATTCTGCACCTTCTGTCATTTTGATTTACTTGTTCTAGGTAAGAGTAGAAAGAAACAAAATCAAAACACATATATTTCACTTTGTGGTGCAAACATCATTAATGATGTATTTATACTTACAGTTACTAAAAGTAGTAATCACAAATGCAGAACTGTATTTTGAAGGATTTTCTTGTATGTATTTCTTTATTTACTGTTGGTATGAAAATATAGAAATGCTAAGTTAATGTTTACACATAACAAACGTTTTTCCTACGAAAAAGCAGTTGTCAATTTTGCTTAGTAGTACATTTGATGTAAACATTACATATACTTACTTGTTTAAATAGTAGAGTTGTAGTATTTGGTGGAGTACATCAAGGTAGTAAAGTTCAGATCTGTAGAGAAGATAGAATAAATACATGTAAATTATTATAATTAATATTTTGAACCGTTGGGAAATGGGAAATATTTAAAAGTATACTAACTTCTAAATAAGTTGTTTTCTTTGCTGTAGGCAGAATAGCTGTATGATGTATTGGATCCTTGAAAGGGACACTGGACCTGTATCTAACCAGGGTGACATCGGCCATTGCTACTATCGAACACAGCCTTCCCAAGGATGTCACATGCTGTGAAGGATCCCCCTCAACTCCACTTGATTCGCCGAACACTGTATTGTTGAAAGAGCTTAATGGGATTTGTAACACTAAGTATAGCATTATATCGCAGGAAGATGAACAGACTGGTCCCTATTCATGCTCTGTGGGTTCTGGAAGTCCTAAGCCCAGAGAACCGCAGCAAGTTATTAACAGTTCCCTGGTAAACCCGGATGTTGCTTTAGTAGAAATTCCCACCGCCCAATTGATAGAATGTCCACAGGTTCTTGCTCAGGGTATTAAACGTAAAAGTGTAGCTTGCAACGGGAGACCCTCGAAACACCCAAAAACCATCTTAAATCCACCTATGGTTACAGTTGCCGCCACCCCTGAGAGCCCCAATCAATTACTTGAAAAACCTGTATCCCGCCTTCCAGCCACCCTGCTAGCTAGCCTAGAAGAACTGCTTAAAAACCTGCTTGTCCCGATAATCGACAGGATAGAGAGAATTGGGGTAAAACTCGCAGAACTAGAGGTAAACAACCTGACAAACAACCAATCTCAGAGCATAGCTGCTTTAAATACCTATGACACCGTTGTTAATCATAAAACCCCCCTGGGTCAACCATCGGACCCTGAATCCCGAGCACCTAAAAGTAAGGAACCTTTTAATAAATGCATTGCAGCCAACAGCTCTATCTCTAGAGCACGGCCGACCCAGCTAGGTAAGCTTCCCGAGGGTATAGTAAAAACCAATAACTGCACACATTTACCACCAGAGGCAGGACCCTATCTGTGTGTCCTATCGGGAGTGCCGGAGCTCACTGTTGGGAAAACTGAAGGCCATCAGGGCCTTAAAAACAAAGTACAGTATTGGCTGACGAAAAACAGACCACTCCCAACTAGTATCAATGGCAGAATTTTGAGTGTGAGAAGGGTGGGGTGGATAGGGTCTCGGCCTAAGAACATGGTAGGTGATTTGGTAATTGTCAATTTTAAGGATAGGCAGGTCGTTCCATATTTGCGTAGCTGGGAGCCACTAAGAGGAGATGGGCAAATAAAAACACGAGAATTGTATCATTTCTACCCCCGTACCGCATATACGTTGAACTCTGCTTATCATCATTAACTAAGGACAGAACGCTATAGCCATGATGCAGTCTATTTGCCCCACTTCTCCCATTTATAAACGGTTAATGTACTTTTGTTCCTGTTTTTAATTGTAAAAATCTCTTTTAATGTAATATCTTTTGCACAATCTTGTGTATATTTTAATGTAATGAATTTTGCATTCTGTATGCTTTTATGGTTATCGATTGTAACCGAATAAAGTACCTTTGACAGAGTGACAGAGTTACTCGTTGAGGGGAGTGAAATTCACTCTGTGAGCCAAGTCCCACAATATGGCCAACATGGAAGGTACAGGGAATTACTGCCCCTATATTCATCCATAGTTCCACACCAGAAAGATGGTGGACATGAGATCTCTGTGTAGATACGAATATTTATTGCACATTCAGTGGACTGTTGCAGCTGTAGCAATACAGGGCCATGGAAAGTTGAAGTTTCAATTTTTGGCACATAGAGGGCAGCCAATTAGAGACAAGGTTGTTGTCGGAGATAGGCTGCGTCAACATATGTACTTATACAATCACTACGACGATCCTCACGCACTTATAAATCCAGTATACACTCTCCTTGCAGTACTCTAATGATCACCCTATTCTGCCCTGTTAGCGCTCCATAATGGAGGGCAGCCCCAGTGGAGTGGGGGCTGCCAGGACACTTGGGTGGGTGATTTTTGGACCCCCTACCTGCTTCTTGGGGAGTTCCTATGTGGGCTAAGAGAGGCCAGAAGAGGGCGGGACGGGGCACGATTCTTGGATTACCGAAGAACCAAGGTAGGATCTTTACAGTGTATTGCCCAGAGCCTACCAAGCCTCTCCCCGGACACAATAAGGAAGTAGTCTAATAAACTGTCAATTCACTTGCATGGGTGTGTGAATTTAGCTGCCCCATGACGACTAAAGTACTCTACAATCAAACTCCTGCCCAGGGTGGATCTTTGAAAGGGACACTGGACCTGTATCTAACCAGGGTGACATCGGCCATTGCTACTATCGAACACAGCCTTCCCAAGGATGTCACATGCTGTGAAGGATCCCCCTCAACTCCACTTGATTCGCCGAACACTGTATTGTTGAAAGAGCTTAATGAGATTTGTAACACTAAGTATAGCATTATATCGCAGGAAGATGAACAGACTGGTCCCTATTCATGCTCTGTGGGTTCTGGAAGTCCTAAGCCCAGAGAACCGCAGCAAGTTATTAACAGTTCCCTGGTAAACCCGGATGTTGCTTTAGTAGAAATTCCCACCGCCCAATTGATAGAATGTCCACAGGTTCTTGCTCAGGGTATTAAACGTAAAAGTGTAGCTTGCAACGGGAGACCCTCGAAACACCCAAAAACCACCTTAAATCCACCTATGGTTACAGTTGCCGCCACCCCTGAGAGCCCCAATCAATTACTTGAAAAACCTGTATCCCTCCTTCCAGCCACCCTGTTAGCTAGCCTAGAAGAACTGCTTAAAAACCTGCTTGTCCCGATAATCGACAGGATAGAGAGAATTGGGGTAAAACTCGCAGAACTAGAGGTAAACAACCTGACAAACAACCAATCTCAGAGCATAGCTGCTTTAAATACCTATGACACCGTTGTCAATCATAAAACCCCCCTGGGTCAACCATCGGACCCTGAATCCCGAGCACCTAAAAGTAAGGAACCTTTTAATAAATGCATTGCAGCCAACAGCTCTATCTCTAGAGCACGGCCGACCCAACTAGGTAAGCTTCCCGAGGGTATAGTAAAAACCAATAACTGCACACATTTACCACCAGAGGCAGGACCCTATCTGTGTGTCCTATCGGGAGTGCCGGAGCTCACTGTTGGGAAAACTGAAGGCCATTAGGGCCTTAAAAACAAAGTACAGTATTGGATGACGAAAAACAGACCACTCCCAACTAGTATCAATGGCAGAATTTTGAGTGTGAGAAGGGTGGGGTGGATAGGGTCTCGGCCTAAGAACATGGTAGGTGATTTGGTAATTGTCAATTTTAAGGATAGGCAGGTCGTTCCATATTTGCGTAGCTGGGAGCCACTAAGAGGAGATGGGCAAATAAAAACACGAGAATTGTATCATTTCTACCCCCGTACCGCATATACGTTAAACTCTGCTTATCATCATTAACTATGGACAGAACGCTATAGCCATGATGCAGTCTATTTGCACCACTTCTCTCGTTTATAACCGGTTAATGTACTTTTGTTCCTGTTTTAATTGTAAAAATCTCTTTTAATGTAATATCTTTTGCACAATCTTGTGTATATTTTAATGTAATGAATTTTGCATTTTGTATGCTTTTATGGTTATCGATTGTAACCGAATAAAGTACCTTTGACAGAGTGACAGAGTTACTCGTTGAGGGGAGTGAAATCCACTCTGTGAGCCAAGTCCCACAATATGGCCAACATGGAAGGTACAGGGAATTACTGCCCCTATATTCATCCATAGTTCCACACCAGAAAGATGGTGGACATGAGATCTCTGTGTAGATACGAATATTTATTGCACATTCAGTGGACTGTTGCAGCTGTAGCAATACAGGGCCATGGAAAGTTGAAGTTTCAATTTTTGGCACATAGAGGGCAGCCAATTAGAGACAAGGTTGTTGTCGGAGATAGGCTGCGTCAACATATGTACTTATACAATCACTACGACGATCCTCACGCACTTATAAATCCAGTATACACTCTCCTTGCAGTACTCTAATGATGCAGTCTCTACGTACGTACTTGTACAATGACCGAGCCAAAGTTACATAACTAAAGATTTCCCCGACTGTCAAAGGTAAGATGGTTGGATACACTATTTAGAGCACTATATAATGTGGTAGGGCCTAGGGGCAGCATGTTGCATCCATAATGAACACCCAGACACAAATAGATAGTGGAACTGGGAACCGACATGTGCGCTCGACTCATTTTTATTATCAGGGTCATATGTCCAGTGACGTCTGTGGTGGATGCATGTGGGGTGATTGTAAGCCAACCCTCCGTGAATGGTTGGTGGTGACAACAAGTAGAACAGTAATCATTGGATCAGACACAGAGATATAATCACAAAGGGTCAATGATTTGTGCTGCACTAAGGTATGGGTACCAGATATTAAGTCATACAGAAAAGATTCTATCGTAAAGAGTTCATGACTTGTGATACACTGAGGTAGGACAGCAGATGTGAAATTATACACAAAATATTGTATCAGAAAGGGTGCATGAGTTGTGCTGCACTGAGGTAGGAAAGCATGGACTAGGCTGGGCCTTATATATATCAAACAACACACAAAAAATGCCTAAATCATTCTTGATCTCAAAATGACAACTTACAGATCAAACACAAAATCCTTTAGTTTGACCCGGTACTTTTATTTGTACCCTTCGACTTTTCAATTCTTTTTTATCATCTCTTTTTCACATTTATGGATGAAATGGAAAAACTGTACATTCTATACATTTACACTAATATACAACAAAATTTACAAACACTTATTTACATACCATACAATTACTAAAGAAAATTAGACATCATACATCCAAAATACAATACTTTAAACAAACAAGCAATGTATATTTATGCATTTACATTCTAATGAGTGAATATATATCCAAAAATAAAAGACAAAGGCAAAACTAGCTGATGCTAGTTTACACTATCAATGATGTTACTCGATCCTTTAGATGTGCCGACGCTTTTCAAATCCAGGGAAAACCAGTTCCCGGATTCTCATCAGGGCTTTGTTACTTTTCTGCATAAGATGTAAAAAACAATAACGTTTTATTTACAACCTTGAAGGCTCTTCGCTCTCTAGCATTACACTGGTTTGAATTTAGAAATGTGTTTATATACCTGCTTGAATTGGGCGAACTAGGCCGTCTTGATTTTGAAAGTGGGCTCAGGTTACAATGTCTCAATCCATGTTTTGGGGGTGGTTCATTATATTCGAATGGGATATTAGTTCCCTACAGAGGAAAGGATATCAATATATCTGTAGAACTGGTTCTTTCGCATACTACATAACGTGCTGAAAGGGACTTGAAAAAACACTCTTGAATCGTACCTCTATTTGTCAGGTCGGAGTCTCTATTAGAATGGATGAGGTGCCAATCTTTATTTCAAGTCTAAATATATCAAAAATGAAACCTATTAGAATCGCACTGATCACCATATTGGATGTCAATTGTTTGTGTAACGCTCACGCTGCACGTGTCACATACCTTATGAACGATGTACGAAAATGACACTATTCCTTTTCGTGAGCTTCTCAACAGAATGCTACTTTCCTCTCCTGGCAGCTTCTATCAAAGCTGGCGAGGAAAACAAAAAGGTGGAAATACATTTGTCGATATATACCAACGAGGGTCCAAACAATAGACACATTGTAACAAGCAGGTTGTTGAATATCTACCTGTTCGCGGTTCTCACTGGTCACCCGTTCGGAAACCAGCTTGATGTCACTTTGGAACGATTCCTAAAGCGCAACAATTTTTATTTAGATCGTTATTAAGAATATGCGCGACCTTGACAATTATTCAAAATACGGAGGGGGTAAAATGGGTAAAATTAGACAATATCTCTCTCTCCAACTGCACAGCAGCACGATTTCACTCGACCGCAGCGGCGGCCATCTTGAAAACAGTAGATTTTACTCTTCCTACTGCAAGGGAGGATTGTGGGACATGTAGTGTCTAAGTGTCACAATAGTATCAGAAAATCATAACATTCCTAAAACTGTTTCTAATGAGTGTATGTCAAAATTCATACTTTATGATTGACTATATATACATGTAAGCCCCCAGGGTGTAGTTTCATGTGTGAAGAACTGAGTCCAAAGCTATATTTTACAGTCTAGATATTTCTGACAAGCTATTAAGTCCTGTCTGTGTACTATTACATTTCAAAATCAGGAATGCTTCTTTTTGCAGCAACACTCGGTCAACATCAGCAGGGAGCTTTGTTTACTTCATAGTAAATACAATTGACCATTTGAAATCATTTTCTCCATGTGACTTTTCAACAAAATGTTCAACCATTGGGGCTGTCATAACATTCTTCTTAATGCGGGACCTGTGTTGGGTAATCCTCATATTTATCTGCTGGTTGGTCTTCCCTATATAAATCTTCATGCATGGGCATATTATCACATAGACTACATTTTTTGTTTTACTATTTGGAAAACCCAAATGTTTCCACTTAACACCTAAATGATTGAATTTGTTCTCTTCGATGGTATTGGGGCAAGCCACACAGTTCCCACATTTGTGGTGTCCCTCCACTGGTTTCATGTTCCATTGAGATATTAAATCACTTTTAGCTTTTGGTATTAAAACATCTGCTCTGACAATCTGTTGTCCTATACTTTGGTTTTTTTATAAACAAAAATAGGCCGTGGAAAAGGGCATTCTAGATCCTCAAGGAGGTGCCAATTCTTAAGTACCACCTGTCTCAGCCTATGTGTATCTGGTCCATAGGTTGTTACACATACCAGCCTGTCTAACTCTTGCTTCTTTTTGACCTGAAGGAGACATTAACGTAGTGTGAATCGTGCCCTTTTGCATTAATGTTTAAGCAGTTTTTTGGGTACCCTCTGTGTACCATTTCTCCACCGAAGGTGTGGGCATGTTTTTCATAATCACTCACTTCCGTGCAGTTTCTCCTTATTCGTAGGAGCTGCCCAGATGGAAGATTTGCTTTTAAATTTCTAGGGTGGGCACTTCTGTGATGCAAAATAGTATTTTTGTCAGTACTTTTCTTATACAAGGATGTTTTAAGCTGTCCTTCAACACATATTACCTCCACATCCAAGAATGTCATTCTAGTTTTGCTGAATTCAAGTGAAAATGCTATATCTTCATGTCTGACATTCAGCCATTCATGGAACGCCAATAGCTCCACCTGGCCCCCCTGCCACAGAAGCCAGATATATAGCGTAACCATTGATTGATGTGATCTTCAAATGGATTATTGGTCTCCACAAATCTTTTCTCATACTGTACCATGGAAAGTACTGCCATTTTTGGGGCAAAAAAACAACTTAAACATTCATTCAAAAGGGCACAATTCACACCACATGAATGTCTCCTTCAGGTCAAAAAGAAGCAAGAGTTAGACAGGCTGGTATGTGTAACAACCTATGGACCAGATACACATAGGCTGAGACAGGTGGTACTTAAGAATTGGCACCTCCTTGAGGATCTAGAATGCCCTTTTCCATAGCCTATTTTTGCTTATAAAAAAGAACAAAGTATAGGACAACAGATTGTCACAGCAGATGTTTCAATACCAAAAGCTAAAAGTGATTTATTATCTCAATGGAACATGACACCAGTGGATGGCCACCACAAATGTGGGAACTGTGTGGCTTGCCCAATACCATTGAAGGGAACAAATTCAATAATTTAAGTGTTAAGTGGAAACATTTGGGTTTTTCAAATTGTAAAACAAAAAATGTAGTCTATGTGATAATATGCCCATGCATGAAGATTTATATAGGGATAACCAACCAGCAGATAAATATGAGAATTACCCAACACAGGTCCCGCATTAAGAAGAAAGTTATGACAGCCCCAATGGTTGAATATTTTGTTGAAAAGTCACATGGAGAAAATGATTTCAAATGGTCAATTTTATTTACTATGAATCAAACAAAGCGCCCTGCTGATGTCGACAGAGTGTTGCTGCAAAAAGTAGCATACCTGATTTTGAAATTTAATAGTACACAGACAGGACTTAATAGCTTGTCAGGAATATCTAGACTGTAAAATATAGCTTTGGACTCAGTTCTTTGCACATGAAACTACACCCTGGGGGCTTACATGTATATATAGTCAATCATAAAGTATGAATTTAGACATACACTACATTAGAAACAGTTTTAGGAAATGTTATAATTTTCTGATAATATTGTGACACTTAGACACTATGTGTCCCACAATCCTCCATTGCAGTAGTAAGAGTTAAATCCACTGTTTCCAAGATGGCCACGGCTGCGGTCGAGTGAAATCGTGCTGCTGAGCAGTTGGAGAGAGAGGTATTGTCTCATTTTATCCATTTCACCCCCTCCGTATTTTGAATAATTGTCAAGGTCGCGCATATTCTTAATTACGATCTAAATAAAGATTGTTGCGCTTTAGGAATCGTTCGAGAGTGACATTGGGCCGGTTTCAAAACGGGTTACCAGTGAGAACCGCGAACAGGTAGATATTCAACAACCTGCGCGTTACAATGTGTCTAATTGTTTGGACCCTCGTTGGTATATGTTGACAAATGTATTTCCACCTTTTTGTTTTCCTCGCCAGCTTTATTGATAGAAGCTGCCGGGAGGAAAGTAGCATTCTGTTGTGAACCTCACAAAAAGGAATAGTGTCATTTTCGTACGTCGTTAATAAGGTATGTGACACGTGTAGCGTGAGCGTTACACAAACGATTGAAATCCAATATGGTGATCAGTGCGATTCTAATAGGTTTCATTTTCAATAGATTTCGACTTGAAATAAAGATTGGCACCTCGTTCATTCCAACAGAGACTCCGACCTGACCAATAGAGGTACGATTCAAGAGTATTGTTTCCAATCCCTTTCAGCACATTATGTAGTATGCGAGAAAAACAGCTCTACAGATATATTGATAGCCTTTCCTTTGTAGGGAACGAATATCCCATTCGAATATAATGAACAAACCCCCAAAACACGGATTGAGACATTGTAACCTGAGCCCACTTTCAAACTCAAGACGGCCTAGTTCGCCCAATTCACACAGGTATATAAACATATCTCTAAATTCAAAGCAGTGTAATGCTAGAGAGAGAAGGCCTTCAAGGTTGTAAATAAAACTTTATTGTTTTTTACATCTTATGCAGAAAAGTGACAAAGCCCTGATGAGAATCCGGGAACTGTTTTCCCTGGATTTGAAAAGCGTCGGCACATCTAAAGGATCGAGTAACATCATTGATAGTGTAAACTAGCATCAGCTAGTTTTGAAATTGGTCCCCCCTTTGGTGACTTTGCTCCTTCTTCTGACTTTGTCTTCTATTTTTGGATATAGATTCACTCATTAGAATGTAATTGCATAAATATACGTTGCTTGTTTGTTTAAAGTATTGTATTTTCGATGTATGATGTCTAATTTTCTTTAGTAATTGTATGGTATGTAAATGAGTGTTTGTTAATTTTGTTGTATATTAGTGTAAATGTATAGAATGTACAGTTTTTCCTTTTCATACATAAATGTGAAAAAGATGATAAAAAAGAATTGAAAAGTCGAAGGGTACAAATAAAAGTACCGGGTCAAACTAAAGGATTTTGTGTTTGATCTGTAAGTTGACTTTTTTAAATCAAGAATGGTTTAGGCAATTTTTGTGTGTTGTTTGGCACTGAGGTAGGGGCATCAGAAGCATTCAGCATGTGCGCAGTCAGCAATAATGCGTGGTCCGGGGGGGCTGCACTGAGAGCAATGTATTTTGCCTATTCGACTGCGTCATCTGCTATTGCGACTTGATGTGAATTGTGAGCCCTGCTGTCCGCATGTAGGTGGATAGAACACAAGAATTAACATTTATGAAATACACTGTCCAAAGATGTAGGTTTCAGGGACGTTATAGTTCAAATTGTGAGCTCTGCTGTCTGCAGTATATACTGCCATTCAGTGGTTGTTTGGACTTGCAAGATGACTTTGGTCATTGTAGTAAAGCTATAACTGATAATTCTCGCCTCAGTGCCTATTCCAATCATGGAGTCCCACTCTGCAACTCTGGGCAATAGCTTGCTTAATCTCCATAACGGCCCCCACAACGCTAAGGATGCCTGGCCTCCACCTTGGGGGTGCCCAGGAATGGACGCCTCACAGGGAAAGCCAGGATGGGTTCCACAGCGGTATTCGTACAAGCGCCTTGAGACCCTTGCGGTTGAGTAGTGCGCTATACAAATATCAATTTACATGTATTTTTACAAGTTCTTGAAGCAAGGATACTAAAAGGATATTGTGTAGATTTGAGGGACGTTATACTTAGTTGGGATTTTCACCGGAAACTACTTTAAACTTTGTTATTTCTTTTTGAAACTTCACATCACTCTTATCTTTCATCTCTTCTTCAACACATACACTTATCAAACTGTTATTTTCTATGCACTTTTCTTGACTACCAAAGAAACATAACTCTATATCATCACAAACTTGCTTGATATCATTTATATTAAAACTCGATTTCATGCCGCAGCAGGACTTATCAAGATGATTCCTCTTGACTTTGAATATAAACTTGCAGATGCCTATGGATCCGAACATTTGTAGGATCTAATTTCTCGATGTGAAAGCATCTTCAAGCTGAAGCTGTACATTGTTTTGCTATGTGTTTTCTCCTGTGAAATTGCTTCCCACATTTCTTTCATTTCTGTCTTCTCAGACTTAGTAATACATGACGTGACATAGCGAGAAACAGCAATTGAGTTATCTGCAACATATTGTATGTCCATATTTGCATTCCACATGTTCAAAATCACTGATTTGTAATCATTAATGTACTTCGATTGTTCTGTTCTTTTTATATTATAAGTAGTTTGGGGTTATTTTTGAGTGATATGCCTCACTGCTGACTTTAAACTGTTCCTTGCGATGATTTATAGTACACTGAGTTAGTAGTACCTTTTGCACTCAGCGGGTACGTACCCTGCAATGATGCATGGTCCAGGGGGGCCGCACTGGGACCAATGTCTTTTGTCTATTGAATACTGCCTTAATAAGGCCATGTGCAATGAGTTATGGTGTACTGAGTTAGTAGTACCTTTGGCACTGAGCATGTGCGTATCCTGTGAAGATGCGTGGTCCGGAGGGGTCACACTCGGGTATATGTTTTGTCTATTGAATTCGGCTTCAATACGGCCATGTGGCGATGACTTATGGCACTGTGAGTTAGTAATACCTTTGGCGCTAGGTGTGTACGTACCCTGCAATGATGCGAGGTCAGGGGGGATCGCACTCGGATCAATGTCTTTTGTCTATTGAATTCTACCTCAGTACGGCGACGTGGAGATGACTTATCATGCACTGAGTCAGTAGTACCTTTGGCACTGAACGTGTACATAACCTGCGACGATGAGTGGTCCAGCAGGGCCGTACTTGGAGCAATGTCTTTTGTCTATTTAATTCTGCCTTGGTAAGGCTATGTGGCGATGAGTTATGGTGCACTGAGTTAGTAGTACCTTTGGTGCTCAGCGTGTACGTATCCTGCGATGATGCGTGGTCCGAGGGGCCGCACTCGGACCAATGTCTTTTGAATTCTGCCTTAATAAGGCCACATGGCGATGACTTGTGGTGCACTCAGTTAGTGGCACCTGAAGTACTCAGCGTGTGTGCACCCTGCAATGACCCGTGGTCTGAGAGGGCCGCACTGGGAGCAATGTATCTTGCGTACTGCACTGCGTCATCTGCAATCGCTACTCCATCTGAATTGTGAGGCCTGCTGTCCGCAGTGTATATCGAAGGCAGTAGTCTGTATAGACATAAGTCTGTTGTACGGTGCCGCTGGGTTCGCAATGGGCCTGCGGGGAGGAGGCCTGCGGTCCTGGCAGCAGCCACGTGGCAGAATGAGACCCGCCGCTCTGGCAGACTCGTTGGCCTTCACAGTTCACAAGCCTACCACACCCAGAGCCCCGGCTTATTTATTCATACTCCTACGCTGGAGTGGTGTACGTTGGACGAACCCACTGCACGTCCGCTTCCAGGGGAGGATAACACAGCTACATGTCCGAGATCTTCCCCACTGTCTGAGGTAACCTGGTTGCGTCTATTGTACACAACACTACAAGTACTAGCAGTACATATACAGATGGAGAGGTTTATGATCTGTTTAGTGAGGTCTGTCCAGCACATCACTGTTATAGTTGGTATTGTGTGCATTATTAATATTTATGGATGAGTTGCGTCCTTCACACATACTTGCTTGCCATATCTGGCAACATTCAAGTATTGTGAGGCTGAGGGACCATGACATTTTTACTGTCCTGTTCTGTGATGCCTTGGTGGTAGTAGGGAGGGTGGTCCAGGGGGGACATGCTGAGGCTGGTGGCAGTGCGTGTTGTGGCCTTCATGGGTGTTTGAGCTGCCTGATCAGAAACTCCATGACATATGTTGTGCTTCAGATCTAATTCTGAGCTACGATTCCTTTCACATTGTCGGTAGTCATCCTGGTTTACACCAGTAAAATGCAGATGTTAGATTCCTACTGCAAACTTGTCTTATTCCCTGTTTTGGGATCGCACTCCAGATTTAGCAGCTCGTTGAAAATATCAAGAACAAGTGCTTTTGTGTTCATTTTTGTACAGGGAAGTCTACTCTGTATATTGTTACCGTTAGTTGTTTTTCTCATTTATGTTCAATTCTTTTTATCGGAAGCTATTGCTGGAAAACTGGAGATATTGGCTGTTTTCTCTAGGTTGACATTAAAGTGATAATTTAAAATCACTGAAAAAACAATAGGTTTAAAGAAGAAAATAATTAGAAATCACCATTTAAAAAACCATTGAAATTCACTGAAAGAACCATAGGTTTCAGGGACGTTATAGTTACAAATGAGCATTTAAAAAACCTTTGAAATTCATTGAAAAAATCATTGGTTGCAGGGATGTTATAGCTACAAATTAGCATTTAAAAAAAACATAGAAATTCACTGAAAAAACCATAGATTTCAGGGACGTTATAGTTAGCTGGACATTTCACTCATACAAAACCATAGAAATTCCACTGTTATTGTAAGTTGAGCTAACTATAATTCGCGCCCTCACAATGCACTGCTGATGGCGTCACATATTACATCATTCATTACATGGTCAGTGACATCACTGTTGACATCACTGATGACATCTCAAATGACATCACCGTGGTGCGTTGTAAATTGGGGTATTAAGTCCCCTTGAGTTCTGAGGGTCCCTCGGGGCCAACTAGCCCACCAGCTACCTCCAGTAAGCAAAACAGAGCTGCATTGAAGAGTGGTGTAAAAAGGGGGCGTGGCCATGGACCACCTCTCTACAGCACAGCTCCCTGGTGCTTACTGGAGGTACCTGGTGGGCTAGTTGGCCCCCAGGAACCCTCAGTTTTCAAGGGGACTTAATCCCCTAAATTATAACGCGCCACAGAGCCGTTTGCACACTTGTCACATCAGCCCACACGCCCTCCCTGCACCACTGTGCAAACGCGCCCCCTGGCCCGTTGCACAGTGGCCTCCCGAGTCCTTTTTCGTCCCCCGGGACCCCATCCCTAGGGGCATGACCAGTATGTCTTTCTTTTTTTATATATATTCGGAGGGGTGCCGCGTAGCCCCCCTCCTTAGGCCATTTATAGCCCCGGGGACCCCATCCCGAGGGTCCGGCCTTTCCTTTTTTAATTTTATTTTTTAGGGGAGGGGGCCATGTGCCCCCCCCCTCCCGGGCCACTTCTGGCCCTGGGGACTCCATCCCCTGAGGCCGGCCCTATCCATTGGGGACCGCGTCGGACCCCAATTCACCCACGGTACAGCCGGTTCCCCGCCTCCTGCTGGATCTGGCATTTCTTTTTCACACAGGGAGCATGGAAAAGCAATTGTGCTTTGCTTCATTGAAGTAAAAGCAGGTTTCCCTGCTCTCGTTTCAATGAAGGAAAGCAGAGCTTGCAATGACAGAGCTGGAGCTGTGCGGCTCCCGCCCTGTTATTGCAAACAGCAGTGTCCCGGGGTGGGCACCCCGGGAAACTGCAGCAGTCAGCCCTGGGGAGTGGCTGTCCCCAGGGCGATCAAGGGCCGAGGGCCCTCCTGCACATAATTTGAAGCAAGCACTGTGGGGTGGTGGTCCCCGGAGCAGCAGGGTCCCCGTGGGCCCCTGCATATATTTCTTAGCAATGCCCCCGGGACCAGGCCCACCCGGGAGCCTCATTTAATTGAAGCACGGGACACTGTGTTTTTTTTTTATTTCGGCAGGGTTCACGACCCCAGCATGAATTTGGCCAAACTTTTTTTTTAACTCCTTCTTTTTGACCCTGGGGGTCCTTGTGGGACCACCTGAGCAGGCCTAGGTAGTCAAGCTGTCCCCTGCCCCCTTTTCTTTTTTTCACCTTTGTTTTACTGTTACTTCCTGGTTTGGAGTGTTGACAGCCAATTAAACTAAAGCTCGTGGTCGGGAGAGGTCGTGACTCCACTGTGGCCATAGAAATCGAAACTTTTATTTTTTGCATTTCCCAGCAACTACTGAATGGATTTACACCATTTAAAAAAAGGTCGCTTTCTGACCCAAGCTCTACCTTTTTGCTGAATATGGGCTAATTCCGTTCATCAGTTTCGGCTGTAGTCTTGCCTAAAAGTTTCCTATGGGAAATTGATTTGTTGACTCTTATTTTTTTAATTTCTCAGCAAATACTGAATGGATTTAACCCATTTAAAAAACGGTCGCTTTCTGAACCAAGCACTTCTTTTTTTGCAAAATTTGGGGTAATTCCGTTCAGCAGTTCGGGCTGTAGCCTGTCTCAAAATTTCCTATGGAAATTAACATAGAGAAAATGCGTTTTAGGCCCCCCCTTTTTTCTCCACTCCCGATGGACGATTCACCTCCAAACTTTCAGGATAGGAGCTGACCTGCATAGGCTTTTTATTTGGAGAATTTTGCAAAGATTCATCAAACAACGCCAAAGTTATTAGCAAATTAAAAAATGCTTTTCCTATGGAAAAGAGGTTCTCACTATAACTACCTACTGGGGACCCCCAGTATAGGTGATATATATATATATATATATATATATATATATATATATATATATATATATATATATATATATATATATATATATATATATACATATATATCCACTCCACACTCCCTCGTGCTGGAAAGGAAGACAAGCACACTGGTCTCCACAAAGAGCTGCTTTTGTTAAAGGCTATCGGCATGACGCGTTTTGTCTAATGACTTCCTCAGATGCCCCATTAAAATTCAAATGCTCCTGCCACGTTTAAATGCTGCAATGCTCGTTGCGATTGGCTGAGGCTCCGCCAGCAGAACAGCATGGGAAACATCCCGAACCCGGTGAACCAAGTCCATTGTGGGGCAGACATCGAACTTAAGTACTGCCCCTAGTGTCTACCCCACCCCCATGCCTGCATGGACCTTTACGTGCACGGCAAGCAGCATATATATTTATATAACATATCAGTCAACAAATTCAGTCCTTAGTGGCGGGAACACGTTCTAGCTGGTGGTCGCGGTAAGAAAAGGGCTAATTCTCGCTTCAGTATTTAAACAAACAATGAATATGCGGCACACACATCGGTTAATTCAGCTCTTCATTTGGACAAAAGCTATCCTCCTCCTACATGTTTCGAATTTCTCGTTCTTGGTCACAGTGTTTTTTGGCCCGCAGGTGATGAAATTTGTGCAGCAGTTTTCTAATAAATCTAAAAACGTTCATTCCGGGCTATAAGAAAGTTCCAGTGCCAAGATCTGTTTTTCCGCCATAGTTATATTAATTCCTGTGAGATTGACCACCATGTTAGGGTCAAAATTCTGTTTTACTTTTGTTTGTATATACATATATATATATATATATATATATATATATATATATATATATATATATATATTCACTAAAAAAGACATAGGTTTCACACCAGTTATAGTTAGGTGGAAATTTTACTCGCATAAAACCATTGAAATTCCCACGTTATAGTTAGTTGGACTCACTATAACTTGCGCGTGCAATGCACTGCTGATGACGTCACATATTACATCACTCATGACATGGTCAGTGACATCATTCATGACATCACTGATGACGTCTCAAATGACATCACTGATGACATCATCCAGTGAATGTGTATCTTTCTGAAAAATAAATATTTTTTATATATGTATATCTAAAGGTTGATGGAAGAATAAATGGGTAAATAAATGTATAAATGGATGTTTTTTTGTGTAAAATGTCATGAATGATGTAATATGTGACATCATCAGCAGTGGATTGCGGGTGCGCGATATATAGTTATTGCAAATAACTATATATGCAAATTTCTATGGTTTTGTGCGAGTAAATTAAGGTTTTGTAAATGCTAATTCCTAACTATATATGGTCTATAACCAATGGTTTTTTCAGTGAATTTTCAAGGTTTTGTAAATGCTAATTCCTAACTATATATGGTCTATAACCTATGGTTTTTTCAGTGAATTTCAATGGTTTTTTAATAGCAAATATCAAAAGCTGTCAAATGTGAAGTACGTGGTAGGTAAAAACATTTTCGTGTTTATGCACGCTGATGTGCTTTGAACGCTGCCCCCCCTCCCCCCCCTCTTTTCTCTTAGGAGTACTCTCTCTTTGAAAATAGTGAAGGGTAGTTAACGCAGGCCTTTGCCCCCATTGTAATCCGTCGTGCCTGCTTCTCTCTCTATTTGATTGATTGTTATCCAAGCATTTACTGTTTTAGAATTGGTTCTCTTTGGTTCATTCTCTATTTACAAACAAGCACAGAGTCGCAATACTCTGTTTAGTCTTTGCAGATAGTAAAAAATCGTTTAAAAAAACAAAAGGAATCGAGCAAAATCAGTAGGCCACTAATGGGATCTCTTTTTGACCTCGCTAAAATAGAAACATTAAGAACAACCCCTCATGAGAAATACGAAACTAGTGAGATGAACTGAGCTCCACACCATGATGGCTGCAAGACAGCTCGGCTCCGCCACCCACCCCACCCAAAATAACGACAAACCCTATGCAAATATTATAAATATATACAACACACCAGCAAAGTAACAGGGTAAAACATTTTATTAAATAACTATTTACATAACTATTTTATACTTTTTGTTGCCCGATCCGGCTAGCTCAATCGATCGAGCATGAGACTCATGCACTCTGATCTCCTTGGCCTCAGTCAAGCATTAATAGTAAGATTTTCATACATGAGTGTACTTTTTTCCTTTTGGTGACTCTTCCATTTTGAACATTTTTCCACAATCCGTTTGACCTGAAACGATTACACAAATAAAACATTTGTGAGTTTTAAATTTCCGGAGAAGTATAATTCACCAATAGCTTTCTCTGTAGATCTTTTTCCATTAACAATCCCAGTTCCATCACCCGCCCAGGATATCACTACCGTTAGTTGTCATTGTTGCTTCTGTTTTAATAAAAAATGTTTTAAGGTGTTTACTGTTTTTGTTGCGATGTATATATTTATAAGTTATTAAAGTGTTATAATCCTACTCATTTTTTATCGATTATTGCTCTTTGAGATATTCCCTGTCTACAAACAGAGAAGAATAGGAATATTCTGTCTCCCTTTGCAGATAGTGAAGGATAGGTAATGCGGACTGTCTGTTTTTCTCCCCACTGATTGATTGATTGGCTGGACATTTATTGTTCAAGGAATAGTTCTTTCGAGGTATTCTCTGTTTGCAAATAACGTGGAATAGAAATATTCTGTCTAGTCTTTGCAAGTAGTGAAGGGTGGGTAATGCGGACCTTTGTCCCCCGTTGTAATCTGTCATGCCCATCTACTCCCCACTGATTGAGAAACTAGTTCCACCCGGACCATTTATTAGAGGTACATCATCTGGCTCAACCGGAGGGTACCCCTAATAAAGAAGACATATGTAAAATACGAAGTAATCACTGTATCCTGTTAAACAGAAACTTTAGCATGAAACACACTTGAAAAGGAAGGGAAAGAAATCGAACAAAATCAGTAGGCCACTGATGAGTTTTTGACTTCGCTAGAAATAGGAAACATGGAAGTGGTGAAAGAAGCCAAGCTTGACGTTACGGCAGCCACGAGGTAGCTAGGCTCTGCCACCCCCCCACTGCTCCAAGCATGTCTGTCCCACCGCCCGCCACGCCCAATAACAGTAACATGAAATAGATACAAATCAGCAGATACCTACCCCCATTCCGGAAACTCCCGAAGTGCAACAGGTTCGTGGCTACGCCCATCCAGAAGACGAGGCCTTCGGCACGTGTAGGGCGAGTCCTGCTGGCAGCCGTCGGCCGGGGAGGTCGTCGCCTAAGGTGGGCCAGGAGAGGAGCTGAGGCCGACGGGATCCCTCTTCTTTTTTCAATAATGGCTGCGACAACACTGGGGGAGGATGTCTTGCACATGCCACCGACCCCCCCCCCCCTCCCCCCTGGGCCAGGAGAGGAGCCGAGGCCGACGGGATCTTCTTCTTTCTTCAATAATGGCTGCGACAACACTGGGGGGGGATGTCTTGCACATGCCACCGACCCCCCCCCCCGGGCCAGGAGAGGAGCCGAGGCCGACGGGATCCCACTTCTTTCATCAATAATGTCTGCAACAACGGGGCGGATGTCTTGCACATGCCACCGACCCCCCCCCCCTGGGCCAGGAGAGGAGCCGAGGCCGACGAGATCCCTCTTCTTTCATTAATAATGGCTGCGACAACAAGGGGGGGGATGTCTTGCACATGCCACCGACCCCCCCCCTCCTATCTCCTGGTCTGGCCTCCCCGTTCGGTCCTGAAGCGGCGCCCTGCAGGCCACGGGGGGGGGATGTCTTGCCTCTGCCTCCGACCCCCCCCTCTTATCGCCTGGTCCGGACATAACGGATATCAACGCCAGGTGTCGGCGTGGGGTGCGCTGGGAGGGAGATGCGGCGCGAACGAGCCTCTCCCAACCCCTCAGCTGCACCCCTAACGCTCCACTCACCCAACAAAAGGTCTCGTCCACTATTGCGAGGCAATGATGCTCCGCTCACCCAGCGGGGGTCTCGTCCACTGTTGCGGTGCAACGACGCTTCTAGTTTCCTGCGTCCAGAAACTTTCTCCTCAACTTTGAAGATTCTATAAGAGCCACGGGGGCCCCCGACCCCCGATGGGGAATGACTGCCATGATCACCCACGGAACGACCACGACGTAGCCGAGGGACGTCAACGCGCTCATGCCGGCGCCGGCCTCAGTCTTGAAATGACCAAAATCCTGCAAGACTACCCACTTGATCAGTTCCGGTGGGACACCAGTATGACCCGGTAGGAGAGATTGTTGCCTCCCACCCCACTTTGACTGATGGTTCATGTCGCCAGTCCCCTCTGCTACCCTTCAACGAAAACTTTTGGACTGCCGAAAGAGGTCCCGGTCCAACCACGAGTTGGTGGAGACATTTTGACTATACTTGGACCTTCCTGACCTCACCCAAAATGGCGCCGGTACAAATGAAACTCTCAAATCCTTGTTGTGCCCCGATTGCTCAGCCTTGATATCATGAGATATGTATGCAGTTTTTAGCACATGAATTGATATGGGATAAGACTGATTATATGTTCGGACAATGAATTGATCCAGGATGGATATTGATTATACGTTCGAACAATGAATTGACATGGGACGGGTACTGATTACACGTTCGGACAATAAATTGATATTAAGTTCTAATGCATCATTGATTACTGTATTTATTGAAAGTTCGAATTGTCGACACTTTTGGTACTTGCTCACAATGAATTATCGATATGATTTTGTTGCACTTGTCGCACTTTTTACTGATTATATGTTCGGACAATAAATTGATCCGGGATGGGTATTGATTATACGTTCGAACAATGAATTGACATGGGACGGGTACTGATTACACGTTCGGACAATGAATTGATATTAAGTTCTAATGCATCATTGATTACTGTATTTATTATTGAAGGTTCGAATTGTCAACATTTTTGGTACTTGCTAACAATGAATTATCGATATGATTTTGTTACACTTGTCGCACTTTTTACTATGAAATCAACGACCACTGACTCTGTTATGTTTTCCACAAATAAATACCCCCCCTGCCCATTTACAGTTCCAGCCTGCTCCGTGGCCGGCCCACAGGGTTGTAGGCCCGTATTTGTGCACCAACATTTTTATTAAAGGTTTTTGAAAAAGCAAACGTAGTTGTAACGCGTAGATTGGTAAGTTTTGAATAAATGGCCACTGTTTCCGATTTAAAAAAAAAAAAAGCAGGTGAAATGAAGCAGCTCGATTAGTTAAGGGTTAAAAAGTATAGTACGCAGGAACATTGCAAATATGAATGGTCCAGGTTTGTTGTATGTGTTTTTCATTTTTGTACAGCATAAAGCAATCGATAAAGATCCTGGTATTTAGCCTCTACTTTATATGCTACCTGTATCAGGGAAGTTCTTTTAAATGCCCCTAAGCCACCCCGAAGGAATGTCACCTGGCCCCCCTAGTACGAACGAAAACGACCCCGTACCACTGTTGGTTATCTCTCTTCCTCAAAGGAGAGCACAAGCTCGCCCCCACTTTAAACTGACTGCCCTTTGTTTTGACCCTCCCCTGCACATGATCCGTAATGCCACACTTGAGTGACCTATGCTATCCACAGGCCTCTAATAATTATCTCTCCCACATTACCGGTCCCCCCTGGGCTTAAACGCCGAGATGGTAGGGACTGCATCCCGTGGAGATAGGCCGAGTATGTAGTAAGTAAAAGCCTTTTCAGGTTTATGCGCGCTGATGTGTTTTAAACGCTGCCCCCGCCCCTTCTTTTTCCCTCTTTTCTGCAGGTCACTTCGGAACGTCGATTAAAGTATGGAAAAATGGTGACTTAACGGCCGATGGGATGAGAAAAAGGGTTTGAATATGGTGCCTATACACGACGAGCAAACAATGACTATGTCTCTCTCTGAACCCAGCGCTTGGGAGGGCAGCCTGAAGCAGAAACTTGACGGGTTATTACAGGATGACAAAATATGACTTCGCTTGGCACCCCGAATAATACAACCAAGAATGACGTGCACCAATGAATAAATTCCTACGTTTAACTAAATAGGGAAAGTTTAAGGAATATTCCGAGGTGAGGTTTACCCAAGTACCCTCCGTCTGGAGGACTAGGAATGTTGCCAATGTTTAAGATTTACCACCTCCTTCTCGCACCCTCATAGACATGAAACTCAAAGCTGCCCCATTGTTCTCCCGACTGACACCTACCGTTGCCTCAGCCTGGAAACCCATTCGCTAAAAATGATTCGAAGATCCCCCCTCAGTATTAGCCCGACCAGGTTAGTTCCCGACCAATTGGCAAAGGTGTAAGTAGTTGCAACCAAAGCCACCAGCGAAGGCAGCCGACGATAAGAGAGAAGAAAAAGGTAAAAAGAGCTCAGCCCCCAGATGAATTAAGTAGGATGCTAAGGATGCGCAGCATACAGGAAGAGATCTTTTTGGCCAGCAACTGTTCTATGTTTTGTCTTGGATTTTTGTATATAATACATGTACTGTCTCCCCCCGCCCGAGTTTGTGTGTATGTATGTATGTTTTGAAATGACAGGCTCTCCTCATGAGAAATAAAACTCTGTTCTTGTGTTCCTGCTTCCAGCGCCCGTCTCTTTATTTGGTGACCGTTCAAGATGGGAACTAAGTGGCGTCTTGTGCCAGCAGCCTGGGCATCGGTTGTAATCTGGGCTGAATTTTCCTCAGCACAGGGTGTGATTCTCAGGGAAGAGCAGCGCATATGGGAGGAGGTTTATGGCCCATGCATGAGAGAGTAAGCGTGGGTGACCAGTGCATGGGGGAGATGCTTGCGAAGGTGGGGAGCCATGCTGAGGATCGGCAGCGTGCAGAGAGTGGGTCTGGTCAAGGCATCTAAAATGGCTGCTGTGCACGACAAAAGTGTGGCATTGTTAAAAAAGCAAGATGGCGCAGACAATGTTTATCAATACGGATTAATTTATAACAATTATTTTTAACAATATATTTACTCGCACTGTCAAAATGGCGGTCAACACTTCCTGATTTCCTTTGAATCGAACGTTAACAGACGTCACGATCGGCAGGAAGCGCTTCTACCGCGAAAAATTAAATTTTTTTTATTTGCCCCACGGGACCCTTTAATAACCCCAACATCATTCCTAGGGGGTCAAGAGGGCTCTACCTTGCCCCCTTTCATTAAATTCCCCCTTCGTTTTTCTCCTCCTCTTGTCTCTCGATCCTACCGAGAGACAAGATGGCGGCCGCACCGGACTGTTTAGAATGTTGACAGACACCGGAGAGCCAATCAGCTTCGCTTCGCAAAGCTCCGTTACGCGAAAAGATCTGGAGCGCTATCCGGGACGCTGTCACAGATATATCTGTTTTTTTAAACGTTAATTTCTCAAAATCCACTGGAGCACATATATTGAGACCCAGCAAAGGCACATCGGGCTAACAGTCCCTACAATTTTGCCAAGTTTTGTGTAAATCCATTCAGCCGTTCGAGCTAAAAGTGAGGCCAAACGCCCTATGGAAAAATGAATGGGAAAAATGCGTTTTGGGACTCCCCTTTTTTCTCGGCCCCCCTTGACGAAACCCCCCCATATTTTCAGGGGCTGCTCAGAAACAAAATGTGCAATTTTCCTGAAAATGTCAGCCAATTCCGTCCACAAACGCCAAAGTTATTAGACATAGAATTTTCAAAAGTTTCATAGAGAAAAAATCCTAAATCCTAACTATATATACCTACTGGCGACCGCCAGTAGGTAATATATATATATATATATATATATATATATATATATATATATATTCACTGAAAAAACCATAGGTTATAGGCCATATATAGTTAGGAATTTGCATTTACAAAACCTTGAAAATTCACTGAAAAAACCATTGGTTATAGACCATATATAGTTAGGGATTAGCCTTTTCAAAACCTTATTTTACTCACACAAAACCATTGAAATTTCATATATAGTTAGTTCCACTAACTATATATTGCGCACCCGCAATCCTAAATCCTAACTATATATACCTACTGGCGACCGCCAGTAGGTAATATATATATATATATATATATATATATATATATATATATATATATATATATATATTCACTGAAAAAACCATAGGTTATAGGCCATATATAGTTAGGAATTTGCATTTACAAAACCTTGAAAATTCACTGAAAAAACCATTGGTTATAGACCATATATAGTTAGGGATTAGCCTTTTCAAAACCTTATTTTACTCACACAAAACCATTGAAATTTCATATATAGTTAGTTCCACTAACTATATATCGCGCACCCGCAATCCACTGCTGATGATGTCACATATTACATCATTCATGACATGGTTAGTGACATCACTGATGACATCACTGATGACAAGATCCAGTGACTGTATGTTTCTGTAAAGTTAAAATATGTCTTACATATTGAAGAATGAGTGGATGTATAAGTGTCTGGACGAAGGATTTAGTAGGTGCATGACTGACTGTATGAGTGAGTGATTAAATGTGTCTCACTGAGTGCATGGGTTAGTGACTAAACTGTTTTAATTTGTGCATCATTATATCTGTTGTTCTACAAACTGCTGCATATGTTGATCAGTAGCTATATGAGTAACTGTATGGGTTATTCATTGGTTGTCCAAGTATTTGTATGGGAAACTGAGTGTGTGTGTATGGGTGGCTGGGAGGTGTGTGACTCTGTACATAGATGTGTGAGTAGTTGATTCACTATATGTATGGGTTCAAAAGTGCATGTGGAAACAGCTGTATGGGCGGTTGACTGTGCATGAGTGTATTAGTGAGTGAATGGATATCTCAGTGCTACATGTCAAAGTAAGTACATATGTAAAACACAGTACATGTGAGAGTTGACATATATAAATAACTGTGCATAAGAGCCAGTGAATGTGTGAGTGGCTGTATGGATCATTGTGAACATGTATCAGGGATTGTATAACAGAGTAAAGTAAATATGTGTTAATATATGTTTGAATAAGTAAGGTGTGTATAACTGTATAGTTGAGAAAATGGAGGTGTGATTGATTTTTTGCATAACTGACTAGGTGTGTGAGTAACTCCATGGATGAGTGACAGTCTGTGACTGTCTGTTTACACTGATTGTATCTAAGGTTATATTAGAGTCTGAAGAGGTTCATGGTATTATCACATGAATGATATCATCAGTGATGTGATCAGTCATGTCAAATGAGATGTTATCAGTGATTTTATCAGTGATGTCATTTGAGATGTCATCAGTGATGTCATTTGAGATGTCATCAGTGATGTCATTTGAGATGTCATCAGTGATGTCATCAGTGATGTCACTAACCATGTCATGAATGATGTAATATGTGACATCATCAGCAGTGGATTGCGGGTGCGCGATATATAGTTAGTGGAACTAACTATATATGAAATTTCAATGGTTTTGTGTGAGTAAAATAAGGTTTTGAAAAGGCTAATCCCTAACTATATATGGTCTATAACCAATGGTTTTTTCAGTGAATTTTCAAGGTTTTGTAAATGCAAATTCCTAACTATATATGGCCTATAACCTATGGTTTTTTCAGTGAATTTCATTGGTTTTTTAATAGCAAATATCAAAAGCTGTAAAATGTTAAGTACGTGATAGGTGAAAACTTTTTCGTGTTTATGCACGCTGATGTGCTTTGAACGCTGCCCCCCTCCCCTCTTTTCTCTTAGTAGTACTCTCTCTTTGCAGATAGTGAAGAGTAGTTAACGCAGGCCTTTACCCCCGTTGTAATCCGTCGTGCCTGCTTGTCTCTCCATTTGATTGATTGTTATCCAAGCATTTACTGTTTTACAATTGATTCTCTTTGGTTCATTCTCTATTTACAAACAAGCACAAAGTCGCAATACTCTGTTTAGTCTTTGCAGATAGTGAAAAATCGTGTAAAAAAATAAAATTAATCGAGCAAAATCAGTAGGCCACTAATTGGATCTCTTTTTGACCTCGCTAAAATAGAAATATTAGGAACAACCCTTCATGAGAAATACGAAAATAGTGAGATAGTGCTCCTGCCCCCTCCCCAAGTAAGATTTTCATACGTGAAAGTAAGTTAATGGTTTTGGTCCCTGAGTTGCTTCAATGTCACTGCCATTCTCAAATGGCATAAGTTCTGGATGTTGGGTGCCATAGTTCAGAGTTCTGAGCAGCGCTTGTAACACTGTCTGAAGCTTATTTCCACCTACTGCAGCTTCACTATTCTCAAAGTAAGTGAGTGTCGTTTGTGGACCTGACTGCATTTGAAAACAATGTGATATGGTACCTCCCTAAACCGGACTCGGAGAAGACGCTTGGCTCCGACCCCCTCCCCAAGTCTTATAGCACCGGTTTAGCCTGAGATCGCCCCCGACATAGGCGGCCGGCTCCCGGGGTCCGGCGGAACTTTTTGCCTTTTGATGACTCTTCTATTCTGGACCTTGTCCCACAATCCGTTTGACCTGAAGACACGCTGTAGTGGGGCGCCCCTTTACCGTTTTAGTTGCCATTCCGCCCGCTTTTGCTACACTGTGCCTCTTCCGCCATTCAGCTGTTTACCGCCCGCTCTTGCGACTACAGCGTCTCGCTCACCATGTAGTTGAGTTGCTCCCGCTCTTGGGATGCAACGATAGGCGACTGCCACAGGACTCTCAAAATGGCGGCCGGCTCTTCAGATTTGGGCGTGGTCCACTAAAATGGCCCTGGGACACCTTGGAACTCGGACGCTTCCCTGATAGGGCTTGGGTCCCATTCTCGAAAGCGTCCCCTCAGCCGTGAAGATTCTACAAAAGTCTTGGGGGCCCCCGACTCCCGCAGGCTTCTGGTGGGGAGCGGCTGCCATGTCTGCTCGTGGAATGGCCACGACGGAGCTACGAGATGGTAGTGCTCTCTTGCTGACGCCAGCTTTAGTCTGAAACATCCAGAAACACTGTAGACTACCAATTCGATCAGTTCCGGTAGCGCCCCAACATGACCCGGTAGAGAAGAACTTGCCCTCCCCTCTTTGACTGATGGTTCTTATTGCCTGTCCCCTCTGTTGTCATTTTACAGAACTTTTTGGACTGCTGAAAGGGGTTGTGTTCCGAACGCTGGTTGGTGGAGACATTTTGACTATATTCTTGACCTACGTTGTCGCGTAATGCATTATATGACACGCCGCGTTAGCGCACCCGGAAGTGATCCGGGGCGCGGCGCGCAGCGCGTAACGTAAGCATAACAGGTCATAAGACTTGTTAATAAAACTTTTTATTGGTTCATTTTACTTTTGTTATTTTAATAATGAAAAGCTTGGTCATATGACCTAAAAAATACGCTTTTTATTGATTTCGACCTTTTTTTTTTATAACATATATGTTATAATATTCCAGGCTAATGTACTTTCCCGGAAAAATTTCAACTGTCCTGCAAGTAAAATATATTTTTCGAGAAAAAGGGCGTTTCTTCGTTCCATGACGGAGCCGTTGAGTAAAAGAGACTCGGCCTGCTGTCTTAGTCGCCGATACGCCTGATTATCAGATTCTTATCGATCACTTTATGTTGCAGGAGTGGAAAACACAACTGCCCTTGACCATTTATCTTTACTGCGTTCCTACATATTATACCTTTATCCGTCATGTAATTGGACTGCTTTATTTCACTTGCCTTTTACTGATTCGAAAACAGTGACTAAAAGTAAAAACTTTACCAATGTAAATACTACTACCATGTTTTGTTTTAAAAACCTTTATTGTGAAAATGTCAGTATACAAATACGGGCCTATAACCACGTGGGCCGGCCACGGAGCAAACTGAAATCGTATATGATGAGGAGACATTTACATTATAGAGGAACGTAACGAACGAGCCATTAGGTTGCAAGAACTAAGGTGTCTATCAGTTGCGGAATCGGTGGACGTACATTTTGTAATTAAAATACGACAGGGCCACTTACAAAAAAGTTATCTAGATATACATTTGCGTGCAAGTACCATGGGTGACGTTAATTCGAACTTTCAATAGTACAGTAATCAATAACACATCAGAACTTAATATCAATAGGGATGTCGAAATATTCAATCAATTCTCGTCCCCGCCCGCCATGAGCATCAAAACTGCATTCATATCTCGCGATATCAAGGTTGTTCAACCAGTACACAACAAGGAGTTACGAGTCCCATTTATACCGGCGCCATTTTGGGCGAGGCCGGGCAGGTCCAAGATATAGTCAAAATGTCTCCACCAACCATCGGCCAGACCAGAACCCCTTTCGGCCCTTTATGCTACAAGATGGTGTCTTCCATTCAGAAAATATTGTTGGCAGCATTTTGAAAGGAAAGATAAACAGCCGTTCTCCTAGTGAGTCTCACATTGTTACATTTAGGAAGAATGTTGAAGAGTAATATGTGGAAAATCTGAAGCCATTTTTCTACAAACTCTCAATCAGCCTTGGATGGAAAAAAAAATCCTGAAGAATGTACAAACTGAAAACCAATTTTTGTCTGTATAGCATCAACAGCAACGCTTGAGTCAGCTTTGTGTCAAGCCGCCATTTTCATTCAATCAATAGCGTCCCCCTGCACACATTCAGGGACCTGGTCGTGTCTTCAGGTGAAACGGATTGTGGGACAAGAAGCAGAAAGGAAAAGGAAAAAAGTTCCGCCGGACCTCGGGAGCCGGCCGCCTATGTCATGGGCGATCTTTGGCCACACCAGGGCAATAGTGAAGCTGCAGCAGGTGCAAATAAGCTTCAGACAGTCTTACAAGCACTGCTCAGAACTCTCAACGATGGCACTCAACATCCAGGACTTGCCATCCGGATCTTGGCGCCTTGTGCTGGTTCCGACCTATTCACACATCGGTCCACTACTGACATCACCTCATAAGCCAACGGAGCACCCCACACCGACTTTCGGCGCAGCATTGTAGGATGGCCACACCAGTGCGGCAACTTGCTGGACACAACCTCGGTGCCATCCGGATCTCGGCGCGTTCGAGTCAATGTACCGCAAGAGTGACCGGAACTCAGCTGAACACGCCGGGTTTCGGCGCAGCATTGTAGGATGGCCACACCAGTGCGGCAATTTGCTGGACACCACCTCGGGCAATAGTGAAGCTGCAGCAGGTGCAAATAAGCTTCAGATAGTCTTACAAGCACTGCTCAGAACTCTCAACTATGGCACTCAGCATCCAGGACTTGCCATTCGGATCTTGGCGCCTTGTGCTGGTTCCGACCTATTCACACATCGGTCCACTACTGACATCACCTCATAAGCCAACGGGGCACCCCACGCCGACTTTCGGCGCAGCATTGTAGGATGGCCACACCAGTGCGGCAACTTGCTGGGCACAACCTCGGTGCCATCCGGATCTCGGCGCGTTCGAGTCACTGTACCGCAAGAGTGACCGAAACTCAGCTGGACACGCCGTCTTTCGGCGCAGCATTGTAGGATGGCCACACCAGTACGGCAATTTGCTGGACACCACCTTGGTGCCATCCGGATCTCGGCGCGTTGTGCTGCCTTCGGCCTATTCGCACATCGGTCCGCTACTGACGCCGCCTCACGTGCCAACGGATTTTCTACGCTTTTTGTAGCCCTATGCCGCATAACAGGTCATGTGACTTGTTTATAAAACTTTTCATTGGTCCATTTTACTTTTGGTTTCCTAAAGATGGAAGGCTTGGTCATATGACCTAAAAATAACACTTTTCATTGGTTTAGAACATTTTTTTTTCCCAAACGATGAAAGCCCCACCTTGTTTCTGGATGATTCAGACTGAAGCTGGCGTCAGCATGAGAGCACCACCATCTCGTGGCTCCGTCGTGGTCATTCCGCGAGCAATCATGGCAGCCGCTCCCCACCGGAAGCCTGCAGGAGTCGAGGGCCCCCAAGACTTTTGTAGAATCTTCACGGCTGAGGGGACGCTTTCGAGAATGGAGCCCAAGCCCTAGCAGGCAAGCGTCCGAGTTCCAAGGTGTCCCAGGGCCATTTTAGTGGACCAGGCCCAAAACCGAAGAGCCGGCCGCCATTTTAAGAGTCCTGTGGCAGCCGCCTATCGCTGCACTGCAAGAGTGGGAGCAACTCAACTACATGGTGAGCGAGACGCTGTAGCCGCAAGAGCGGGCGCAACTCAGCTGGATGGCCGCCACCTGGGGAGGCCCGTTCACGCCGCCTCCCCCACGCCCCCTCCCGGGCCGCCCCACGCCAATTTTCGGAGCAGCATTGTAGGATACCAAAACCAGTGCGGCAGTTTACTGGACATCACCTGGGTGCCATCCACATCTCAGCGCGTTCTGCTGCCTTGGGACTATTCGCACAACAGACCGCTACTGACGAGGCCTCCCCCCGCACCACCCGGGACGCCCCACGCTGTTTTTCTGAGCTGCATTGTAGGATCCCAAAAACCAGTGCGGCACCCAGGTGACATCACCTGGGTGCCGTCCAGAACTCAGCACGTTGTGCTGCCTTGGGACTATTCGCACAAAAGACAGCTTCTGACCATTGTTGCTTTTTTTTGTCAAAAATGTTTAAATGTTTGTTACAGTTTTTGTTCCGTTCGTTATATTTAAAAGTTAATAAAGTTTTATAATCCTACTTTGTTGGAGTGCTATATATTTTTAAAAAATCGGGTGAATGGGGCCTTGAATCGGGTTATTGTCATGTGTGGGCTTTGCAAGTGTACTGCTACAGGATCGGACATTTCAAACTCAAATGCACATTCTTTTTCTTACCTTTCCGAAGCATGGAGCGCAATAGCAGGCAGAGAAAGGGTGATGCAAGTGTTGAACACTGCCTGGCCTGGCAAGTTGCTGGCAGTGCCCCCCCCCCCGCCCGCTCCTGAAAGAGGACACACACACACCGCCGCCCGAGTACTTCACAGATCTTTAAAAGACCATGCGCTTGTTCATGAGGCTTAAATGGTTTATCACCCCTTCTAGAACCCCTGCATCGACCCTCTGACGTTTCCTGGAAGAATTACCACGTAACACAATACCAAGCCTTGTCAGCTGAAACCCCCGAGGAATCGTGGGGCATATTATCAAGGGGGTTTATCTCCGCTTTTTTGGCTTTAAAAGCCAAGAAAGCGGAGATAAAATTATCTCCCTATTACCAAGCTGTCGCTAACACCAGTTAGTGACAGCTAAAAGGAGATAGCGACCATCTTGGGCCCCGCTTTGCATGTCAGTGATATTTATCACTAATGACTTGCAAAGTGGGCGTGCCAAGATGTTAGCGACTGGAAACAGTCCCTAACATCGCTATCTCCTATTACCAACTTTTGGAGATATTCGCGCTAAGCGCGAATATCTCCAAAAGCTAACACCTGCCCTGAGCAGTTCTTATTTACAACAAGGGGTGGTGAGGGACAGAGTCTCTGAATTAAACAGAATACTCTCACCCAGTCAAGAGATCAGGGCTAGATCCAACACCGTTTTTTAGCTCACTGCACCATCCCAGTTTCAGAACCTGGCTGTATGCAAATTAGTCTGTTCCTGTCCCAGTGCATGATGGGAACAGGGCAAACCAAACTACAAAAGCCAATTCTTACACTGGGAAGGAAACAAGCTACCGGGGACCGGTTTCTGGCATTTCAGCCGTCTTCGGCCCGGCTTGCTTGAATCCTGATGGTGCAATGAGCAAGGGACTCACATCTGAGTATACCCTTCCACGCTTAGGGTGGACAAAAATATTTACAACAAGGGGTGGTGAGGGACAGAGTCTCTGAATTAAACAGAATACTCTCACCCAGTCAAGAGATCAGGGCTAGATCCAACACCGTTTTTTAGCTCACTGCACCATCCCAGTTTCAGAACCTGGCTGTATGCAAATTAGTCTGTTCCTGTCCCAGTGCATGATGGGAACAGGGCAAACCAAACTACAAAAGCCAATTCTTACACTGGGAAGGAAACAAGCTACCGGGGAACGGTTTCTGGCATTTCAGCCGTCTTCGGCCCGGCTTGCTTGAATCCTGATGGTGCAATGAGCAAGGGACTCACATCTGAGTATACCCTTCCACGCTTAGGGTGGACAAAAATATTTACAACAAGGGGTGGTGAGGGACAGAGTCTCTGAATTAAACAGAATACTCTCACCCAGTCAAGAGATCAGGGCTAGATCCAACACCGTTTTTTAGCTCACTGCACCATCCCAGTTTCAGAACCTGAGCAGTTCTTAGCCATGTTATCCAATGGGAGGTGGATAACATGGCTAAGAGCATTAGCTCAGTAATGCATGAATATCGCTGACTTTTCAGCGATATTCATGCATTGCGGCCGTTTTTTATCGCATTTGCGATAAACCTTGCTAATAGCAAGGTTTATCTGCGATAAAAATCGCCAATGTGCGGCGATAATTTTTGTCTCTAAACAAGTTAGAGACAAAAATTATCGCTAGTTGTTGGTAATATGCCCCCGGGTTTTTGCTTGCAGAAATCGGGAGGCGGGAGACTAGCACTGAAATCAGTAGTCTCACGCCTGAATCGGGAGGGTTGGCATGTCTGGATTCTCTACAGCTGGGGCCATAAACTACATCCGCAGGGCTAGGTGATAGCCTGGGACCGGCCTGGCATCTAAAATGGCTGCCGTGCACGACAAAATTGTGGCATTGGAAAAAAGGCAAGATGGCGCAGACAATGTTTATCAATAAGGATTCATTTATAACAAAATATTTTATCGCACTGACAAATTGGCGGTCAACACTTCCTGATTTCCATCGAATCGAACGTTAATAGACGTCACGCAGCAAAAAAAAAAAAAAGCTCACGCACAGCCGCTGGAAGACATGTATCAACATATATGAGCCTCCTCAGCCACCCTCAGAAAACATAAGGGATTAGGATACGTCTCCCGCACCCCCTTATACCTAGTAATTTAATTAAAACGAAGCACAAAATGGCGAATTCCCGTTTCGCTACCAGTTTGCGGCCCAGTTCGCGGCCCGTGAAGCGCTTCTACCGTGAAAATTTTTATTTTTTTTATTTTCCCCACGGGACCCTTTAATAACCCCAACAACATTCCTAGGGGGTCAAGAGGGGTATACCTTGCCCCCTTTCATTAAATTCCCCCTTCGTTTTTCACCTCTTCTTCTCTCTCGATCCTACCGAGGGATAAGATGGCGGCCGCTCAGGACTGTTTAGAATGTTGACAGACACCGGGGAGCCAATCAGCTTCGCATCGCAAAGTTCCGTTTCGCGAAAAGTAAGCGGACCGGAGCGCAGCCCGGAGCGCTGTTACAGATATATATCTTGTTTTGAACGTTAATTTCTCAAAATCCACTGGAGCACATATATTGAGACCTAGCAAAGGCACATCGGGCTAACAGTCCCTACAATTTTGCCAAGTTTCGTGCAAATCCATTCAGCCGTTCGAGCTAAAAGTGAAATTAACATGGGAAATATATGGAAATTAACATGGGAAAACATGGGAAAAACATATGGAAATTAACATGGGAAAAACGCGTTTTGGGACCCCCCTTTTTTCTCGGCCCCCCCTTGACGAAACCCCCCCAAATTTTCAGGGGCTGCTCAGAAACAAAATGTGCCATTTTCCTGAAAATTTCAGCCGATTCCGTCCACAAACGCCAAAGTTATCAGACATAGAATTTTCAAAAGTCCCATAGACAAAAAATCCTAACTATATATACCTACTGGCGAGACGCCAGTAGGTAATAAATAAATATATATATATATATATATATATATATATATATATATATATATATATATATATATATATATATATATATATATATATATATATATATATATATATATATATATGTATAAAATTTCTATGGCAAAATGAAACCCCTCATTTTGGTCCTTTTCAAATTAAATGTATTAAGTGTTACCATTTCATTACAATCAAGATGACTTCAGGTGTGCCATACTTTTGTCATAAGTAAGACTGTTAGCGTTCTAATTGTTCTTTAGAACACTCTGGGACATTCTGTCATTGGGCTATAGTTGGGCTACATCTGGCTGATATTTGGGCTACATTTGGGCTCTTTTGTCTCTGGTGGCCATCTTGGGAGACTGCATATCAGAATTTTTTTAATGAAATATAAGAGGATTTGAGAAGTCACTCAAAATGTGCCCTAATTTTTCTTTTTTCAGCACTAATCATAATCTCTATGGCAAAATGAACCCCCTCATTTTGTTCCTTTGCAAATTAAATGTTTTAAGTGTTAACACTTTATTCCAATCAAGATGACTTCAGGTGTGCCATACTTTTGTCATAAGTAAGACTGTTAGCGCTCTAGTTGTTCTTTAGAACACTCTGGGACATTCTGTCATTGGGCTATAGTTGGGCTACATCTGGATGATATTTGGGCTACATTTGTTTTTTTTGTCTCTGGTGGCCATCTTTGGGCTACATTGGGCTACATTTGGGCTCTAACATATATATAGCCCAATGTAGCCCAATATATATTTTTTCAAACTTAATTTTCACAAAAACCACTGGAGCATATATCTTGAGACATAGCAAAGGCACATCGGGGTAGCAGTCCCTACAAGTTTGCCAAGTTTGGTGGAAATTCATTCAGCCGTTCTGGCTAAAAGTGAGTCCAACCGCCCTATAAAAATTAACATGGGGAAAACACATTTTGGGACCCCCTTTTATCTCAGCCCCCGCTTGACGAATCCCCCCCACATTTTCAGGGAAGGAGCGGAGTGGAGCGGGCCATCTTCTTTGAGAAATTCGCGAAGATTCGTCCACCGGCGCCAAAGTTATTCCCAATAGAATGTTGCTGATTTCCTATGGAAAGTAGATCCTAACTATAACTACCTACTGGCGACCGCCAGTAGGTAATATATATATATATATATATGTATATATATATAAATATATATATATATATATATATATATATTTATTGATATATATAGAACATCATATGCAAAAATAAAAATATTTACAGTTTATCGCAGTTTATCATTTCTTTGATTCAACAGGAGGAAACAGATTTATCGAAGACATAGAGATGATGATTGGAAAAAAACATTGGATTTTCTGGCTGTGGTGGAGAGCGTGTTGGTTTGTCATTTCTCCTTTGCTTTTAACTGTAAGTTATGTACAGACTGGTAGAATTTCTTGGTAATGATAATGTACTTTTTTACAATGTACAGGCACAGACATAACAAGAAAGGATCTCACACCTTTGGAATAATCAAATCTGACAGTTAAACTATTAAATGTACGAAATGATGAAATGATATTTCATAGAATAGAACGTATATATATATTCAATGTTGACATTACTTCGTCGTTCTTTATGAAGAACAGTATATTTTATCATTTTTCCTTTCATGTGCTTTCAAGCAATAAAACCATATCAAGGGCTTGTGACTATAGTATTATTGAATTGTTGTTTTCTTATTCATTTTGTAAACTGTGTCGGTAGACAAATCACAAATTTGCTAATTAAATGCCAACCACCATTATTGTAAATAGTTTTTGCCACTGTGGTCCCAATTAACCCCCCTTTCGCCTATTATGTTTTTGGCCCTTCCTCCCTTCGCTGACAGTTTCAGTGGTAAAATGATTATATTTTCTCTTTTGTCCGAAAGCAAGACGATGTTTAAGAGTCGTGTGTTCATTGTTCCTGAACAGGGAGAAAGTTCTCCTATAGTTGTCACATTAAATACAACCTGGAAATATTGGGAAATGTTGTATAGGGATGACACTGTATGGCACGTCTAGTGAGACTATCACATTTTATTTAAGCTGTTTATTTCAATGTTTAAATAGCTTGGACCAGACCCGAAGCGTATCAGAGCTCTTCACACTAGAACAGTTTCATGCACACATTTTGTTTCGTTTTGTTTCAGTTTAGTTTATAGAAGCCACAGGAGGGTCTTCGGGCAATATTTGTAGCCTTCCTGAAGACTGCGGGAGGCAGGCCCATTCCTTAAATAGTCTCACCGAGTCTCGTGAGATTTCATTCAAGATCACACCACACAACAGCTGCGTCTTCTGCATTGTAATTTACTGATGAACAATTTATGTCTAAAATTGTGCAATTTTTCCATATTCTGAAGAAGCTTCTTGAAGAATCGTCAAGGAAGAAATCTCGTAGTAAAATGCAATATAAAATACACACAAATAGGTAAAAGAGTTTAAAAGGCGAGGGATGCCAATAGGAATAAATGTTTGTAAGAATAGGGTCTGGTTAAGTTTCGTGGTTAAATTGAGGCTCTACTTTTTCACCCCTTGCTTTGCTGGATGAGGCATGTTAGACTAGACTGCAAGAGAGAATATCAGCACCCTCAATGGGGTTTCCTGTACTGTGCTACAGGTGCAGGGGTGGTACAGTTTAGTAGAATGTTGCCTCTCAAACAAAAGGGGAAGCACGTTAATGTGGCTCTTAAAAAAGTCGATACATACTTCTGAAAAGCTTTGATAAATAAAAGCTGCAGAATGTCACATTTGTTTTTTGCAGCAGCAAACGTGTTTGTCATGATTATGTTAAAAATGCACTGCATTGAAACCCTCAACGCAAGTATGTTGCCCTGTGACCTTTTACAGTGGTTTGGAACCTGCTGCCTATTAGCTAGTTTTGTGCTACACATGTACCAAATACCTATATGATTACAAATTATATTGAACTCTGCCAAGTAAAAAAAAAGAAGTGCCTCGTATGTGGCCCTCCTTTTTTATGGACAGCAACTTGTATAAGCAGTTGTTACTTGCTTGTGATAATTTTGGATTAATCAATGGAAAGAATGTGGACTCCCTATAAACTACTGCTGTGAGCCATCGGAATCTGCATTAACGGACATCACAACATATCTTAACTTGCTACTGCCTTCATGTTAATTTGAATGTACCTTTTTGGTTGCAACCGTCCAACGGTGTCCTCTGTATAGACAGCAACTATAATATTGCATAGCAGATTCAAGATCAGTATCATAGTGCCATATTTTTCAGTTTAACCTCACGATTAAGGCACTTGATGCCCAAAGGCACCACATTTGCAGATTGAAGCAAATATTATTTTACCAATAAAGAAATTGATTATGGAGTGGACACTCCTAATCTTGCTGCTTGCATCTATGGTTTTTAAATTAGGTTATTGAAAGTTACCTCAGCACTGTCTTTCAGCATGTGTGAAACTGAAGTCTCACCTAATAAGTTTCAGGCCTAACGTGAGTCTGAATGGCTCTTGTGGGATGGAATTACATGGCTTAAACAATTTCTGCTGCCCATTTGAATATCTATCCTCATTTGGCTTACCCTTTCATTTTTTCGCCATAAAAAAAGTCTGGAATTCATCTGACTATCTCGAGCATTGTTTGTCATACTACCATATTGAATGTTAAACAGTAGTAACCCATATACTATCCAAGCTGTTTTTATTTGCAGACACAAAAAAAGGGAGCCACCCCACTAGCCAAGAGACAGGGTACCACAGGTAAAAGAAAGAGAAGACTCTCTTGGGATTAATATTAATCGCCGATAAACTCAAACTTTGAGTTTATCGTCGATTAATAATAATCCCAAGAAAGTCTTCTCTTTCCTTTATTTGCAGACAGACTAAAAGAAAAATGAAGAGCTATGGACCGCCGAACCTATGGTGGCGGTAGGACCACCACCACGCTGTGGGACCGCCTGCTGTATTTTGAGTGTGGCCGTCAGACCGCTACGAGACCGCCATCTCTGCCAGGATCAAGAATCCTGTGCAGCGAGGTGGTGCAGACAGTGGCAGCAATATGCAAGCAGTGCAGCTGCAGCAGCTCCGAGCATATTTCAGCTAATGCTGTTGATTTATCTGAAACCGTGCTTGGAAGCCCTACCCTTTCCAGATATGGCACACACACCTCTCTGTGGAACAAGCAGTATAGACGGCTACCACCTATTCCATGGCTCAACCCAGACTGTCCACCTGGGTGGGGGAGAAAAACCAACGCCCCGGGCCTGGAAAACCCGAAAAGAAATTCACTAGAATCCTGATAGACAGTTCAAAATTACGCTCTCCAAAAGCTGAACCCTTACCAATAAAGGGACCACAGTGCTTTGACTGTGGTCACATAGCCCACTTTTGTCCCCAGAAAAGAAAACAGAAGAACCAATGGATGTAAGCTACCTCCCCAGACAAGTGCTGTATACAGAGGAATTGGGCACCGGTTTTTATGTAAGTTTAGTCCTCGAAGGGATTTACGTTAAAACACTCCTGGATTCTGGTTGTAGGCAGTCAGAAATTAAAAGTTCCCTAGTCAGACCTGAAGCCATATTAGTACACAGACAAATATCCATCAGGTGCTTACATGGGAATGTCAGGACATACCCAGCAGCCCAAGTAGGAAGATTACCCAATGGGAGGGTCCGACAGGTCACCGTAGGGATATTGCCAAAACTACCCGAGAGCATGGCAGGGCGATGTCAACTTCCGTTATGCCCAGAAAAATAACCCTACTCTTCAAGTAGCATGGCCAACATGCCCCAAACAGTTACTTGTACCTCAGAGCTTCAGAGACCAGGTCATGTTCTTTGCACACAGCCATCTACTGGCCGGCCATACTGGGGCCCAAAAAAACAGCCAGACTATTCCTGAACATTTCTATTGGCCTGGTATACATGCATACATTGCTAAGTACTGTCAAGAGTGTGAAGTGTGCCAAAAGAAGAATCCACTACCCTCCCCCTACTCTGCTCTTACAACCCCTACCGATCATCGGGAAGCCATTTGATTGTGTAGGTATGGACCTCATAGGACCCTTACCTTGATCCCGAAATGTTAATCAATACGCCCTTGTCCTTATCGACTATGCCACTAGATACCCGGAAGCTTTTCCCTTGCAGACCTTAAATACCTTTACCATCTGTGAGAAACTAATGGAACTCTTCTCACTTGTGGGGTTCCCCCGGGAGATCCTCAAGGATCAGGGCACACCATTCATTTCATGTCTAATGGGTCAGGTGTGTAAGTCGTTAGACATTACACAAAGAAGAACATCAGTATACCACCCCCAAACAGATGGGTTGTGCACACGGTATAACCGCACTATCAAACTGATCCTCAAAAAGATGATGACAGCAGAAGGCGTAAACTGGGATGCGTTACTACCCTTGGCCTTATTTGTCATCCGCTGTCAAAAACAGAGCAGTCTGGGTTGTTCCCCATTCGAACTCCTGTACAGGAGACAGCCACGTGCTCTCTTGGAGATGACCAAGGAAGCTTGGGAAAAAGAGAAACCTGAGGAGAACCGAACCTTCCTTGACTATTCTCAGAGACTAAAATCCCGGTTGTCCAAGTTACAAGAGTCTGCCCGTGACAACCTTGAGAAGGCTCAGATGCAACAGCAGGTGCTTTACGACAAGGACAAGAGGTGGCGACATCTCCAGGTGCATGATTGGGTGCTAGTCCTTTTACTATCCTCCCTTCCCAAAACCAGAACAGAGTGGAAAGGCCCTTATGAGGTGATTGACAAAATTGGCCTAACGACAAACCTTCTCCGCCTCAGTAAAAATAAAACACAGATTTTTCACAATAACCTGCTAAAAAAAATGGATAGGACCATCCCCAAATCCACCCTGATCTTAAACACAGAGCCTGACAAGACGTTATCTACACTTCCCCAACTGGACATAAATGAAACCCTTCACGGGACACATAGGGAGTCATTAGAGGTCTTGCTCTCCTCTTTTTCTTCTATATTCTCTGATAATCCAGGACGAACCACCCTGATAGAGCATGCCATCCCTTCTATACTGGTAAAGGGATTATGCTCGCCTCGGGGATAATACGACCCTCCAAAAGTGATTGGTCCTCACCTGTGGTCCTTGAGCCACAACCAGACGGGTCTGTGAGATTTTGCATAGACTTCAGAGCTGTGAATTCTATCACCCAGTTTGATTCCTATCCCCTACCTCGTGTAGACGAGCTAATTGGACAGCTAGGTGAAGCCCAATTTATAACTACCTTGGTTCTTACCAAAGGATATTGCCAGGTTCCCCACAAGATCAACCAAAAACATCCTTTTCCACTCCCTCTGGCCTGTACGAAATTCACTGTTGTTCCCTTTGGCCTTCATGGTGCACCGGCTACTTTTCAACACCTCATGGACGTAGTACTGGAGAACATAGGGGATACTCATATGCGTGCCTCGATGACATCATAATATACAGTCCGGACTGGGAACAACATTTTTCCCATTGTCATAAGGTATTCCAGGCCCTACAAGAGGCAGGTTTACATATCAATCCCAAAAAATCCAGGGTGGCCTACCATGAAGTCTGCTACTTGGGGTACCTCTTGGGGAATAGCATAATAGAACCCCAACACGACAAAATAAAAGCCAACACTCCGTTCCCCATGACCAACAGGGGAGTCAGAGCATTCTAGGGGTTACTTGGGTACTACCGCAGATTCATTCCCCATTACTCCCGGATAGCCTCTTCTCTGACCGATCTCCTACAGAAAGTCATAGGGAAAAAGACCTCCCATCACCTCCCTTGCCTGCCCTACATGCTTTTCATAATCTAAAGCAGTCTATTACATCCAGTCCTGTTTTAATATTCCATGACTTCAGAAAGCCTTTCATCCTCCAGACCGACGCTTCTGACACAGGTCTGGGTGCTGTCCTCTCCCAACTAACTTAGGATGATGTTGAACAACCTATAGCCTTTATCAGTCGCAAGCTGTTCCCCCACGAGAGAAACTACCCTGTCATCGAAAAGGAATGTCTGGTGGTTAAATGGGCTATGGAAAAAATGCGATATTACCTTGAGGGTTCCCCTTTTCTCCTGTATACTGACCACGCTCCCCTTTGTTGTGTTGTTGGAGTAACTCACTCGAAGACTGGTAGGTGCTTATCTCTTTCTTTATTTGTTGCGTATCTCTGCTCCCACATGCACGTCCGTGCCCTCTGCAATCGTGTCGAGTAATGTCCTCCCAACTCCCTGACCAAAAGTGGTGTCCGGTCTCTGTCCCCTCCCCTTGGTTGAGTGAGTGCTGGGTCCTAGTGCCCCTGACCCAGGTCACTACAACTCCCCCTTTGTCACGAGAAAGAATGTGATGAGAGAGAGATCTATCTATGTGTCGAGAAGAAAAGAGAAATAGAGAGAGAGAGAGAGAGAGAGCGAGAGAGAGAGAGAGATCTATATATAGAGGAAATGGGAAGAATGGAGAGACATGTATTCATCCCCATCACTACATTTCTTTGATCAGTCTTTTTGCCCTTTTGCTCACTATTCTTGGACAAGTCCCTTCTTTTTCTTCCTGTGATCTCTCTTCTTGTCCTTCACTCTTGTCCATACCTCTTCCTTCATTGTCTATTGCTCTGTTTCTCTCCTGTGCACTGATGTTATCTGCTACAGTGTCCTCTCTGTCTTTATCTATGTTTTTCTCTCCTTTGAAGTGAGAACTGTTTCTTGTTCTTCCGTAGGGGCCCAACTCCGCCGTGATTATTTGTTAGCTGATCCTTTGAAAATGGACTGTCAGACTATCTCTGTTGTCGCTGATGCACCACCACTTCGTCTCCTTGCTTGAGGTGTACCAGGGTGGCATGTCACCTGGTGTACGCATACGCTTTCATTTTCTCCTTTGCCTGCTGTTCCTTGACAGCAATGCTGCTGCGGTCTGGTGTCCTCTTCACCTCTAACTGTGGTAGCCTCATCCTGCTGTCCTCCTCTGCACTAATACAGCTGGACATCGTTCTGTGGAGCTATGGGGGTTGTTCCTATAGTCCTTTAGTACTTGACAGAGTGTCTGTCCTATGGAAATCTGTGCCAGCTTTGCTCTTTGGACTGCCTTTTTCATGTAACCATGTACCTTTCCACCATGCCATTCGCTTGTGGCCACAGAGGCGTTATCTTCCTGTGATGAATGCCTAAGTAGGTCATGATTTCTTTGAACTCCTCTCTTGAAACCGGAGGGCCGTTATCTGTCTTTAGTGTCTCAGGTGATCCCCAGGCTGCAAATGTGTCATCCACTATTGGCAATGTCGCAGATGCTGATGTCGAGGATATGTGGCATACCATGGGAAACTGTGAGTGTTCATCAATGATCACAAGCAGGTAGTTATCCGTGCCTAGCAGCCCATAGAAGTCTGCTGCCAACATTGTCCACACTGTGTTTGGAAGTTCTGAAATTTGTAATGGTACCGGCTTTGCTGGCCATCCTGTCGTTGGGCAGTTGTGACAGCTCAAGATTGTGTCTTCCAACATTCTGTCTAGGCCTGGGAACCATACTTTCTCCTGTAGCATCTTCTTTGTTGCGACCATGTCTCTGTGTGACTCATGTGCTAAACTATCAGTCCATCAACATAAGCCACTTGATATTAATATCCTTGTTCCTCGCATTAGTCTACCATTTTCAGTCTCTGATAGTTCTTCATGTAGCTTTTTGAATGCTATCATTTCCTCCTTATTTACTGCGTCTCCCATTGCGCAGTTGCTTTTGATGTGTATCCATCTCTGCTGTCTTGTTGTTGCTTTCACCGCTTGCATTGTGTCATCCTGTGCTGCCTCCTGCTCTAGTTCAGCCAGTGTTAATGGTGCTGGCGTGTTCTGTCGTAGCACAAAGTTGAGATATTCTTCTGCCATTCACTCCTGCCATTCACTCCTGAGGCACAGCCGGGAGCTTTTTTAAAAATTGTCTGTACTTCTTAAAATACTTTGTTTCACTTGAGAGTCACGAGTTAATTGTGTGGTGTTGATTTTAAAAACACTCACGAGCTCTCCTGACGGTCGCTGGCACACCGCGCTGCGGACCCTAGCGCAGCTGCGGCCCTTCGACAAACAACCCTCAGCTACCACCATCACAGGCGTGCAAACCGGCCACGCTCCCCTGACCTATATATAGCGCTGACACACGAGCGCTTAGGCAGAACCTTCACTTCACTCCTGAGGCACAGCCGGGAGCTTTTTTTAAAATTGTCTGTACTTCTTAAAATACTTTGTTTCACTTGAGAGTCACGAGTTAATTGTGTGGTGTTGATTTTAAAAACACTCACGAGCTCTCCTGACGGTCGCTGGCACACCGCGCTGCGGACCCTAGCGCAGCTGCTGCCCTTCGACAAACTACCCTCAGCTGCCGCCATCACCGGCGTGCCAACCGGCCACGCCCCCAGCGAGGCCACGCCCCCTGACCTATATATAGCGCTGACACACGAGCGCTTAGGCAGAGCCTTCACTTCACTCCTGAGGCACAGCCGGGAGCTTTTTTAAAATTGTCTGTACTTCTTAAAATACTTTGTTTCACTTGAGAGTCACGAGTTAATTGTGTGGTGTTGATTTTAAAAACACTCACGAGCTCTCCTGACGGTCGCTGGCACACCGCGCTGTGGACCCTAGCGCAGCTGTGGCCCTTCGACAAACAACCCTCAGCTGCCGCCATCACCGGCGTGCAAACCGGCCACGCCCCCAGCGAGGCCACGCCCCCCTGACCTTTATATAGCGCTGACACACGAGTGCTTAGGCAGAACCTTCTCTTCACTCCTGAGGCACAGCCGGGAGCTTTTTTTAAAATTGTCTGTACTTCTTAAAATACTTTGTTTCACTTGAGAGTCACGAGTTAATTGTGTGGTGTTGATTTTAAAAACACTCACGAGCTCTCCTGACGGTCGCTGGCACACCGCGCTGCGGACCCTAGCGCAGCTGCGGCCCTTCGACAAACAACCCTCAGCTGCCGCCATCTCCGGCCTGCAAACCGGCCACGCCCCCAGCGAGGCCACGCCCCCCTGACATATATATAGCGCTGACACACGAGCGCTTAGGCAGAACCTTCTCTTCACTCCTGAGGCACAGCCGGGAGCTTTTTTTAAAATTGTCTGTACTTCTTAAAATACTTTGTTTCACTTGAGAGTCACAAGTTAATTGTGTGGTGTTGATTTTAAAAACACTCACAAGCTCTCCTGACGGTCGCTGGCACACCGCGCTGCGGACCCTAGCGCAGCTGCGGCCCTTCGACAAACAACCTTCAGCTGCCGCCATCACCGGTGTGCAAACCGGCCACGCCCCCAGCGAGGCCACACCCCCCTAACATTCCCCTTATCCAATAAATCATGTGCATGTGGAGGAAGCGCAGCGGACGAGCGCAGCGGACGAGCGCAGCGGGCGCGCCAATTGCGCGCCGAAGGCACGCTTAAGGCAAGCTCGTCTGCGCTCGTCCGCGCCGAGTCCGGGCCTAGGGCCACCCCCCCTACGCCCCAGACCACACTACCCAGGCAGTACAGCTCCGCTAACCTCCAAGAACGTAGGCTCCTTCAAAAGAAGTGTAGCCAACTTCCGTTCCATGCAGAAAACCTTCCACACACATGCAACATGTGTAAATCGATCCTCAAACCCCAGCCACCCGCAGACCAATGCCACGAGTACTGCATGTTCATGCTAAATTGCAGATCCCTGCCCAAACATAAGGACGAATTTGCACTCCTGATGGAGGAACGCATGCCTGACATCGTTTTCCTGACGGAAACGTGGCTCACCTCAGACTCTGACCCGGCCCTGGTCACAGCCCTTCCACCTGGCTTTCTAATCCTCCGCCAAGACCGGCCTAAAGGTAGAGGAGGAGGACTAGCAATCATCTACAAAGAGCAGTTTCTTTGCCGAGTCATCCCAGAAACCATCCCGGACTGTGAAAGCCTAGCCTTTAGCATCAAGCTCTCGCCGAATAACTGTTTTTCAGGGACCCTCATCTACCGACCCCCCGGCCCCCCAAAACAATTTCACAACCAACTAGCACGGATCGTGGCCGAACGAGTCAGCACCTCCGCTAACTTCACTCTGCTAGGTGATCTTAATTTTCACTTCGACTCTAAAGCAGATCACACGGCAACCCTTATTGTAGACGATCTTGCGGCGTTGCAATTACACCAATTGGTCAGCTCTCATACCCACACTCAAGGCCATTTGCTGGATCCAGTTTTCAGCAACTGTTCTAACCTGAAAACCGGTGTACCACACCCCCTCCCATGGACTGACCATCTACTGGTCCCCCTCTCTTGGTCTACTCCGAAACCCCCAGCCGCTACACCCACGGTAAGAATATGCAGACCTTAGTCTCGCCTGTCAACTGAGAAATGGACCACTAAATTGGCCAGCAACCCACCTCCTCATAATGAGGACCCATGCCGCGCAAACCTGACATACGAAGAATGGATCACCCACTCACTCGACCACTCCCTACCTAAAAGGAAAACCACTACAAAACGTCCCCACAAATCTGCTCCCTGGTATTCAGAATCCCTTAGGACAAAGAAACGCCAGTGCAGGCAAGCTGAAAGGAAATGGCGCCTGGATCCCTCACCAGAAACCAAAACGCAATATCGTAAGCTACTTAAGGAGTATAAAGAACAAATCAAGGCCAGTCAAACAGCATATTTTTTGAAAGAAATCATCGCCGCCAAATCCAAACCTAGAGAAATCTTTCACATTGTGAAAAGCCTCACCAAACTACCACCCAGCCTTGGTGAAACCAAGTCCACAGAACACTGCAACAAGATGGCAGACTTCTTCCTTCAAAAAATCACTAACATCTATGAATCCTTCCCTCCCGTGCTCAGCACCCTGCCCACCCTGAGCGACTCAGGCCCGACACCCCCTCCTCTCAGCCTCCCCCCACATTGGACCTTTTCACCCCCCTCAACCTCACGACTCTGGAGTCCACGGCACGGAAAGTTAAATCTGGGTCTCCTGACGACCCAGCTCCGCCAGACATCATTATGTCAGCTTCCGAAATCACCCTCCCCATCATAATGAACCTCCTTAACTCTTCCATCACCACCAGCATAGTCCCGCCGAAATGGAAACAAGCGTTGGTTCGAGCTTTATTAAAGAAGCCAAGCCTAGATCCCTAAGACCTCAGTAACTATCAGCCAATCTCCCTACTACCCTGGCTGAGCAAAATCCTGGAGAAACACATCAACAGCCAGCTGGTCAATTACCTAGAAAACCACCACCTACTGGATCCCACTCAAACAGGCTTCAGACCAAAACATGGCACCGAAATCGCGCTCCTCATGGTCACCGAGGAATCCAGGACCATCCTGGATCAAGGAGGATCAGTGGCAGTGATTCTCCTTGATTTAAGCGCGGCTTTCGACACAGTTAGCCACAACATACTGCTGAACCACATGGCGGACATCGGCATAAAAGACAAAGCATGGTCCTGGTTTGATTCGTTCCTGAAGGACAGATCCTTCCGGGTATTTGATGGAGAATCATCATCAACCAGCAGACCATTAAGATGCGGAGTTCCACAAGGCTCCTCATGAAGCCCAGCGCTCTTTAGCATCTATATGAGGCCCCTGGCTGAGGTTGTTCGTCAGTTTGGAGTTAAAATCATATCCTACGCTGACGACACTCAGCTGGTGGTCTCATTAGCGCAGGAAGCCAACCTGCCTACTAGGGGAGGGCTCAAGAAATGCCTAGAGGAGGTCAAAAGTTGGATGTCCGCCTCCTCGCTCAAAATGAATGGGGATAAAACAGAACTAATGCTCCTGGGCCCTGCCAACCCTACCTCCCTCAACACCCTATGGCCACCCTGCCTGGGCTTACCCCCAGCCCCCAAGGACAACATCAAGAGCCTTGGGGTATGGCTGGACAGATCTCTGTCTTTTAGCACCCAAGCCACCAAACTTGCAGCCACCTGCTTCGGCCTCCTTAGGTTGTTAAGGAAAGTTCTCCATCTCCTACCGATGGAGGCAAAACAGGTTGCCATCCAGGGCCTTATCCAGTCTCGACTGGATTTTAACAACGCCCTGTACCTTGCTGCCCCAGAATATACGCTGCGGAGACTACAAATAGTACAGAACTGCGCCGCCCGCACACTACTCCAGATCCCCCGAAGTCAATCAGCCAAAACTGGGCTGACCAAACTACATTGGCTACCCATCCGCCAAAGAATACAATTCAAGGCCCTATGCATCGCCCACCAGGCCTTCTGGAAAACGGGCCCCCTTATTACCCTCAACCTAGTCTCGCACTACCAACCTACTAGGAACCTCAGATCAACCCAGACGTATATGGCCACAACACCTAGAATAAAGAAATCAAGAACCGGCGGTAGGACCTTTGCTCACAACGCCTCCAAGCTATGGAAAACTCTCCCCCTCCATCTGAGAGCTAACCCTAATCTCTCCTCATTCAGAAAACAGTTTAAACATTCCTCTTCAACCTCCCTCAATAACCTCCCCGGTCACCCCTCTGGATATGATGACGGTTCTCAGTGCTTGGACGCCCCCGGGCAGCAACCGCGCTCTACAAATCGACATACAATACAATACAATACAATTGAGGTCTTCTCTGGTGTCTGTGGTAAGGGGTGTCGATACATGTAGTCAGCCGTGTTGTGTTCTTTGACTGGCTTGTGCACTATCTTGAAGTTGTAGTCCATCAGTCTTATGCCCCAGCGCTCAATGCGGGGCGGCATCTTTGCATTCAGATTGCCATATATTGTCACCAGGGTCTGATGGTCAGTTACGATAGTAAATTGTTTTTCATAAATAAACATGTGATAGTCTTCACACGCCCATACCACTGCTAAACTCTCCTTTTCTAGTTGGGAGTATGCCCTTTTGATGTCCGACAGACTTTTGCTTGAGTATGTAATAATTTGTCTTGGTGAGTCTCTACCTGGCAAGTGCTGTGCTAGGATTGCCCCTAGTCCGACCGGGCTGTCATCTACGGTCAGCTCGGTGCATAGCGACAGATCGAAATAGGCAAGATGATCTACGGCCATCACAGCATTTCTGATGGCCTCAAATGCCCAACTGCACTTTTGTGACCAGATCAACTTCTGACCCTGTTTTGTTAGATTACGCAGTGCTGTGCTCACCATGACGAAACCCTTTATGTAGCGGCACAGTAGCTGGCAAGACCAAGAAATTACTTCACTTCTGCAACATCCATTGGAGGACTCACCTTTTTCAAGGTTTCTACTTTGCTGGGGTCCGGCCTCATTCCTTTATTGGAGAAGATGTGCCCAAAGAATACCAGTTCACTTCTTCCCTGCTCACAGTTGTCAGCGTTCAGTGTTAGTCCTGCTTGTTCCAGCTGCAGGTGTACTTCACGTAGGGCACTGTCATGTGCTTCATCAGCCGACCAAACACCAGGATGTTGTTGCTATACTTTAAACTGTTCTTCAACAACCTTATTACCTGCCTTATTGTTTACTGAAATATCTCCGCAGCAGACGATATGCCGAAACTCAGACGCTTGTAGCGGAACAGGCCCTTGTGCATGGAGAATGTGGTAATGAGGAATACAACTATTAAGGAAGGGTCTAGGGGACAATGTTTACCGACCTGTCAAGTTCATACCCCTAATGAACTACATTACAACAACAAAAAAACTTGAAGGCCTACAAAGTTGAGAAAAAGAAGTGGCCACAAGAAAATCTCACACACCACTATCACGACTAACGGTGAAGGACCATCAGTTGTAAAGAAGTCCTATCAGCCCACCCATATGGCGGAACATCGTCATCTAGGACTTTTATCAGCAGGTTCTTATATGGCCAAGCCTGAATGTTAGTGCTTGGTGCCAATAGATCCAGAGCTGAAAGAAGATGTGTCCTCACTGAGAGTGGTACTGATAGGGTGCAGTGCTCAAAGAGATAAGTGAGTGATTAAAATGACGGTCAGGGTAGAAAACATTTTTTTTTATTGATATCCCCCTGGACATCAGGTAAAAAAAGTGTGATGACAGTGTAAAAATATCACTGTACAGTGAGCATATAGAATCTAGGCCTAGATCTAGTGGCACCAAGCACTAACATTCAGGCTTGGCCATATAAGAACCTGCTGATAAAAGTCCTAGATGACGATGTTCCGCCATATGGGTGGGCTGATAGGACTTCTTTACAACTGATGGTCCTTCACCGTTTGTCGTGATAGTGGTGTGTGAGATTTTCTTGTGGCCACTTCTTTTTCTCAACTTTGTAGACCTTCAAGTTTTTTTGTTGTTGGAATGTGGTAATGAACCTTGATTTCTCGTCGAACTCTAGTTGATGGTACCTTTTGTACAGGTCCAGCTTCGAAAATCGGCAGGCACAAGTGAGACAGCTTATCATGTCATTTAGGTGTGGCCCAGGGTGTACCTTTAACTCAATGGCTGTATTTGGTATCCTCATGTCCACGCATATGCGAATCTTTGAGGTGTTCTTCTTTGGGAACGCCACTATTGGAGACACCCAGGGAGTCGGTCTTTCTGCAGGCTCAATGATGTCCTGTGGCAGTAGACTTTGTATTTGCTATTGAACCTGAGGTTGTAGGTGTATGGGCACTCATTGGTGATGCTAAGCCACAGGTTTGATTGCCTCGTTGATGTGCAATGTAATTTGTTTCCCTTTCAGTTTCCCTTGGCCTTGCAGTATTGCTGGATGTTCTTGTAAAATGTTCAGTTTCTCTGACATGTGGTAGCTCATTGCCAGGAGGCCCATTACCTGCTCTGTGCATTGCTCAGCAGGCATGGTGCTGGGATGTCTCCCTGCTGCACATGTATCTCTTCTCGGCATGACCTGTCCCTGTACATCAGTGTCTCTGTGAACTTCCCCATGTTTTCCACTGGCTTCTTTGAGCCCCAGGTGAAAACATCGACTGTAGATGGTGATATTGGCGGTCTTATCTTCATCTTCTAGAACTCCGACGTGCACATTATGTTGCACGTGGCCCCACTATCAAGCACAAAATGTGTACTGTGGCATCCTACTTAAATCTCCACTGTTGTTGTTGTGTTCTTGATGTGATGCTTCTCCATAGTCTTAATGTGCTCTGGCCTTCGTTCTTCCGTTCGTGTAGCCAACATCAGATACAGTCGTTTTGCCCTTTCTGATGCGACTTTTCCTTCGGATTCATTTGAGGAGCTGTGATTTGCTGTTTCCATGTGCCTGGCATATCTGCTCGGTACTGCTCGTGGTCTTGAGAGTCTTCCTCAGTCACATTTGAACTGTCTACTCATGCAAGCACTTGCAAAGTGATTGTCTCTGTTGCACTTCCTGCATTTCTGGCCCATTGCAGGGCATGCACCGACGTGTGGGAATTCAAGGCTGCACCTGTAGCACGTTCTTTCCTGCCTTTTCATTGATGGTGACGGTGTGCTGTCCTTCTTCTGATTGTTTCCTGTTACGCGGTGCGCTTGTTCCGCCCTTCTATCTTTACCTAGCTCCATCTGTTTGGCATGCATTGTTGCTCTTGCTTCTGCTTGGGCCATTGTCAGTATTTTCTCCAGCGTCGTTGGCTCCTTCAAGATACGTGCGCTGAACTCCACAGACTGGCAGCCTTCAATAATGCGCAGTAGTATCGCTTATTCATTGTCAAACTTGTCAAACCCGCAATATGTTACTAGTTTTCGCAGTCTTGTTGTGAATTCGTCAAGGGACTCCTCTGCTCGTTGATACGCTGTGTTGAATGCGTACCTCTCGAAGTCGATGTTTCTTTGCGGGTCAAACTTCTCCGTGAGGCCCTGTATCAGTCCCTTGTACGTCGCTAATTGATCGCTGGGGAATGTTGTGAACATGTCCTCCACTTCATCCCTCATGAAATCTAAAGAGAGCAACATGATTGGCCTCAGCGATGTCAGTGGCACGCATGTAGCGTTCGAATTGCCAACTCCAGCATTCCCACCAGATGCCTGTTTGTGGTTTCGATAGGCTGGATGGTAGTGGTCTGCAAAATATTGCCTCTGCACTGGTCTTGTCACCTTTGTTGGCCATCTTCCTTCTTTCCTTCATGTTTCCGTCTTCTTCTTGTTGTATTTTGTTCCTTATTTCCTCTTTGTGTTGCAATGTCCCTTTATTTCTTTATTTTCTTCTTTTCCTATGGCTTTTTGTTGATGCCTGACTTAAAAATGGCCACCTGGCCCTCTCCAGCTTCTCATTGGCTGTCCTGCCTGACTAAGATGGCCACCAATACTTCTTTGGGCGAGATTTGCTACCTGCTGACTTGCCTGACTTTAAAATGGTCGTCGGGACCTTCCTCAGCTCCCCATTGGCTGTCCCGCCTGACTCCAAGATGGCCGCCGAGGTCTCGCAAGATTTCGGGTTCAATCTCAAATGCGGGACGCTCAGGGCTCTCCTTCAGTCAGCGGGCGGCTTTCTCCACGATCGGTTGCTTTTTTTTGTATTTCCCTCACCTCACTCTCCTCGATGCGGCCGGGGTGGGGTCCCAATGTCGCTGTCGACGCTGCACACGGAGCAGGTTGGGCTCCTGGCTCTGTCTATCTCACGATCAGGGTGGGCTCCCGATTTCGCGTCTTCTTTATTTGTGGCCCGATGGACCAGGGTAGGCTCCTGTTTTTGTCGTCTTCTGTGGTCTGTTGTACTCCTGACGTTGTCTCGTCAATTGGCGGACCAGGGTGGGCTCCTGGCTCTGTGTGGACCTAATGGGTGAGGCACGCGCTTCGTCGCTTCTGGTGGTGACTCCTGATCTCACCTGCTCGTCGCCAGTTGTCTTGTTGTTGGAGTAACTCACTCGGAGACTGGTAGGTGCTTATCTCTTTCTTTATTTGTTATGTATCTCTGTGCCCACATGCACGTCTGTGCCCTCCTCCCTCATGTCTAGTAATGCCCTCCCCACTCCCTGACCAGAAGTGGTGTCTAGTCTCTGTCCCCTCCCCTTGGTCGAGTGAGTGCAGTGTCCTAATGTCCCTGACCCAGGTCACTACACCCTTCAGTTGTTAAGTCGCATCAAGGGGAATAACACCAGTGTCCTGAGGTGGTTCTTATCCCAGCTAACCCACAGCTACAGACAGCTAACCTGATACCTCCAAGAAAACAGAATCCTGGACCTTTCCCAGTCAGAGTTCCGCAGCAACCACAGCACCGAGACTGCCCACCTCGCCGCCACCGACAACATCAGGACCCTGCTGGACAACGGTAAGACCGCAGCACTCATCCTCCTAGACCCCTCCGCCGCCTTCGACACCGTCTGCCACTGCACTCTACGCTCACGCCTCCATGCCGCAGGGATCCAAGACAAGGCTCTGGAATGGACCACTTCCTTCCTCTCCGGTAGAACCCAGAGCGTCTGCCTCCCCTCATTCCGTTCCAAAGCCTCCGAGATCATCTGCGGCGTACCCCAGGGATCCTCCCTCAGCCCGACACTGTTCAACATTTACATGGCCCGCTCGCACACGTCGCCCGACAGCACAACCTCACATAATCTCCTATGCCGACGACACTCAACTGATCCTCTCCCTCACCAGGAACCCCATCACCGCTAAAGCCAACCTCCACGAAGGAATAAAGGCCGTCCCCAACTGGATAAGCCGTCTGGAGCTGAACTCGGACAACACGTAGGTCCTCATCCTCAGGTCCAACCCTTCAGCCTGGGACGACTTCTGGTGGCCGACGGCACTGGGAGCAGCCCCGACACCCACCGACCACGCACGCAACCTGGGAATCATCCTCGACTCAACACTCTCAATGACCAAGCAAGTCAACGCCGTCTCCTCCTCCTGCTTCAACACCCTCCGCATGTTCTGCAAGATCTACAGATGGATCCCAACAGATACAAGAAAGACAATCACCCAGGCCCTCGTCAGCAGCAGACTGGTCTATGGAAACGCCCTCTACACTGGGAGCCCCGACCAAGCTCATAAAACCACTACAGCGCATCCAAAACGCCTCGGCATGACTGTTCCCTGATGTACCCCGACACAGCCACATCACCCTCCACTTAAGAAACCTGCACTGGCTCCCTGTCATCAAGAGGACAGCCTTCAAGCTCCTCATCCATGCATACAAAGCACTCCACAAGACCGGCCCAGCCTACCTCAACAGACAGCTCTCCTTCTACATCCCCAACTGCCAGCTACGCTCCGCCAACCTCTCACTCACCACCGTTCCGCACATCTGAAGAACAACCAGAGGCAGAAGATCATTCTCCCACCTTGCCACCAAGATATGGAACACCCTCCCACTGAGCCTACGACAGACCCAAGACCTGCTGACCTTCAGGAGGATACTCAAGTCCTGGCTGTTTGATCAGCAGCGTCCCCCCCCCCATCCCCAGCGCCTTGAAACTGTTGCGGGTATGTAGTGTGCTTTACAAATGATTGCTTGATTTATTGATTGATTGATCCCTCCAACCCTTTACCTTTGAAGACCGACACCGGAAGGGCAAGCTCAATGCCAACGCTGACTTCCTATCCAGTGTCAGTCAGTTCCCCGATCATGAACTGTCTAGAGGGGAGATATGTCAGAATGTGTCTATCTGGGACTGGGAGGAACAGGACTCTACTGACCAGTTACCTCCTTATGTTTCTCCTGTCCTTTGTTTTCAGTCGCCGTGGGAATATTCTGTGCAGGACTGTCACGTCCCCTTTAACTGTGCTCGATTCCAGGAAAACCCGAACCATGTGACTCCGTCACATGTTCCAATGGGGAGTCCGTATGGTGAGGAGGCGGCCCATTTAACCGTAGTAATGGAGAAGAGGAGAGTCGTCACCTCGGAACACAGAAGTGAAGCCTCCTCAAGAAACCTGGTAACCTTCCGTCAAGCTCCAGACCGGCAGGACAAGTGGCCATCGTCCCTGTAGGATCGGAGGGGAAGAGAACCACAGACTTGCACCGGAGAAGCTGTCAGGATCCTCGTGAACGGGAGCCGGACCCCATCCGGTACTATGAACAAGCCAGTCACGCTCCTGGAGTAACGTCGCTACCAGAGGTACGGTATACACCTGTTACAACGCATTCGTTACTCCGCACTACCATTACAACGCAACTTTTACAACGCATACCATTACAACGCATTGCGCTGGGGGGCGCTCTAGGATAGGGAATAAGTATAATTTACTATCCAACACCTTCCCTAGGGTCCACGGGGACTGGAGTTAGAATAGTAAATTATACTTACCACTATCCAGCACCTCAAAGCGCTATGCGTTGTAATGGTATGCGTTGTAATGGTCGCGTTGTAACGGTAGGTAGTTGTAATAGTATGCGTTGTAACATGGTACATCCAGAGGTACGTGCCCACCTACGAGGTTGGTTCTCAAAAGGGGGCTCGCCCGCCGACAAACCACTTTGTAAACCTGGGGAGGAAGGAGGGACCTAAAGGGCTGACCCCGTTATTAGGAGAGTCCCGGCAGGTGCTCCTGACCACTTGGTGATGGGCAGGGTGTTCTTTCCTCACACCTTTCCCTAACACCCTCACCTGTCCCAGAGAGAGAGCAGGAATATCCAGTAACGGACTGTACCCTACCTCTCATGTCAAGACGGAAAGGGGACCTCATCACATTACAACTGGTTTAATAATGGATTGTCTCTGAATAAAACTCCTTGTTTCGCTACTCGAGTATCTTGGCCTCTTACTGGTTATTCACACCATAGTTAAAGGTCTTGCTCATGAAACGTTCTCTGCTGAGTTGAAGATAGGAGCAGCCATCAGTTACTTAACTCAACTTCAACTCCTGCTGTGTTCAAAAGTCAACAAGACTACACCTTTACAGTGAGCTTATAATGATAAATAATTGACAATAATAAGTAAGTAATGTGACTTACCACTGCCCGCCACTGCCACTGGCACACCCCCTTCTGCTGCCGCATCTGCAGACTTGCTGGCCCCAGCCCTAGCCCTAGAGATTGCTCATTTCTTAGATGCCATATACACCTCCCCGTAATAATTGTTTCATAGCAAAATTAAAAAAAACACCACACATATCATTCACTACAATTCGGATACATTACAGACAGTATCTTCTATCAAAAATATCAGGTTGGGCATTTTGTTGGTGGAAATGTTTTAAAAAGCCTAAAGTCAAGACAAGAGACAAGCTGTTAAGGAGTAGCTGGAGCTATTGATTGATGAATCTGATGATTTGAGAAAAAAATTGCATTTGGCCTTGGTTGGCAAATGCAATGGGGCCGTCATTCTCGTACTTCCTCCCAGACATGGTGCACAGTCTTCAGTTAACCACCTGCTGCTAATAATTCTAGGCCTAGATAATAAGAAGACTTTTGGGGTGTCCAACATAACCATTGCCACTCTCTTGTTCTAGTGATTAAGCCTTCTCATCTATTACATACGTAGAATACCTTACTTGGGCAATGGGCATGCAATCGGCACGACATAGGAGTAGTAGTACTATGTGACCAATGGGTTCTCTGAGTATTAGAGTACCACCACTAGGCAGTCTACAAAAGAAAAGAGGGAAAGCAGACTGAAAAAGCAGATGAAAGGAAGCTACAGACAGACTAGTAACCAGAGACAGTTTGACATAAAGTAGAGAAACATGAAATATAGAAAATAAGTAAATAGGATAATGCAGGGATAACAAGAATTTAGAAATGGATACATTGAAGAGGATTTAGAAAAAATATATAAAACGATGAACTTCACATTATTTAAAAAGGAGCAGAAACATTAGGGGAATAACTGTATTTCTGTTAACACCAGGAGGACTTACAGGGGCTAGCAGAGCCATTGGTTGGGGCACTCTGGGAGGCACCTCCAGCCACGGCTCCCGGATCCTCACCTGCCTCAGCCCACTTCTTGCCCCTGGATGCTAATGTAAAACATAAAGACAAAAAAAGATTAGTGGTATTAAATTATATCTTCCCAAAATATATTTGAGAGGTGAGAGAGGGGAAGTGGAGGCCCTTTTTGAGCCCCCTTCAAGGTTGTGGCCACGTTCACTGTGATCTGGAGAACCGTCTCAATCAGGCACTGATAAAGGAGGAACAATAAAGTGAGATGACGATGTTCCACGTTGGAGTGGCACTTTTATTTTCACAAAACACATGTATATCAATAAGGCATATTGCTAAATAACACTCTTTAAGAAAAACCTGGCTTCACTCTGCCAGGAGTATATGCAAGATATCAATTGTTTCTAAAATACTGCGATGCAAACAGAAGTGGCTATCTACTAAAAATATAAGTTTAGTTTAAATTGAAGCTTTAAGAAGGCATTAAAACCTGTTCAAGAAAATACTTTGTCTTCACACAACTTTCCTGAAGAGAACCATCATTGCAGGATTAAGCGCTTAGGCAAGACGAAAATATCACAGGCTAAGATCCTTAAAAGGCACAATTGAATTTTAGCTGGATTATACAGAATACATTTTTATCAGGCCTAGTGCTTTAAAGCATCTACCTAGGGAGAAGAACCCTAGAGGATCTAATGCTAAAAAGGATATTTAAAAATGCAATTAATTAGGTATGGATGAAAAAAAAGCACGTGGGAAAGTCTAGATAGTTAAGAGAGTTTAAGATGCTATCTTATTCGGGAGGGCATCACCTGATAGAGTAGGCTTTGGCAGTCCCAAATCAGATAGTCGGTCGACCGGAGAACCACCAAAAGACAGCTTGGAGAGTTCTGCCTTCTGATTGTGTTGCTGAATCTTTTATACCTGAAATTGCAGAACTGACACTGTCCTGACGTATTTTCTGACGCAGGTGGCTTGACCGCATTGTCCTAGGACAGTGGGGGCGGTCAGGTGTCCTAACAGTTGGTTGGCCATGCTTGACCGCAGAACATAAACAAAGAACATCTTGTCCAGTACATATTTCTAAAAATGTATGTGAGAGCGGAACTTACGCCAGGTGCTAGTATTGCAAGAAGTTGCGGCTTCTTTTTCGGCAAGCTAAGTTTCAAAACAATATTTCAGTAAAAAGTCTCAAGATGTGCCAACTTGTACCAGCTGGGTCTTGTGTACGCGTGTGTGGGCGTTGGTCTTGATGCTGTGGAAAATTACTGTACTTCATGTCAGGCCAATTTACCACGTTGTTTTTCAGTGCAACAGAAATGCATGTTTAACATTATTGTGGGCCTAGTGCATTTTGTTAGCCTAAGGCATGTCTTTTTGGCCTTTGTCTTGGGTCTATAACCCCAGGATTCAGGTAATTTGTGGGATTTTAATTTGCTGATCATACATAGCAAAATGTGAGGGTTTTAAAGCATTTTTTCCGGATTGTCTCGGGTGGTGCCATGTGGGTCCTTTGTGCTCCCAAGGTAGATAAGAAGTGCTCTTTTTAGTGATCAGATGGTAGAGCCTGATTTTAACCCTTCATCATCTCCCCGCTCTTGTTCATTTATGAACACACTCTTAACTGAGTATCTCGGTGACCCTTCATCCAGTTAGGGTTTCCAGGGCATGTCGTTAACATAACACTTAAAGCTGCCTTCGAACTGCTCTTTTTTCTTCGCTCTTTCTCCATCTGGCCTGGCAATTATGTCGGCATATTCTGCACCTGATTCTTTAAGCAGATGCTCGTATTGGGCTGCTGCAGGGCTCTTGCCCAGGATGTCTCTACCTGTTGGAAGTGGGGGAGCTGTGGGTATGCCATAGTGAGTGACAGGTGCTGCTACCTCGCTCATTTCTAATTGTACTCCAGTCCCATCCCCAGGAACCCGATCCATGTCTTCATACTTCGCTACCTGGTAGATCCCTGTGCTAGCATAGTTCTTCCCTACAGCTTTGGTACTTAACCTTTTAATACATTGACTCCCTATCTGAAAGGCGCAACACAGAATTATCATAATCCCAACTATGGGTATCATTAATTTCAAGATTGCTGTGAGCCATGAAGGCATCCAGTCAAGATTGAACCAGTCTGTCGGAATAATGTCCGCAGGGGCACCTCCTTCGTTGGTCATTTCTCTTCCGAAGTTAGTCAACTCCTCAATGGCCCTTGCTATTGATCCGTTATCCTCATCGTTTCCTGGTATGAAAGTGCAGCAGGATTTTCCGATTTGATGGCGCAAACCACCATCTTTGGCAGTAGGCATGTCAAGGAAGTAGCGATGTTCCAGAACCATTAGTCTCAATGGGCGCAGTTCTTCCCTAATTGCATTCAGTCCGTCCCTAGTGCTGTTGATGGCTTTCGTGACCTCATAGCGCGTCACTTCCAGCCAGCGAGCATTAGCCTGAGTTTGGAACATTAGAACTGCCCCTCCGAAGAAAAGCTGGGCCTCGTTGAAGAGGCGGAATTCTTCTGGAACTTTACCAAGGGCCTCAGCTGCGAAGTACTCTGCTGTTCGCCGGTGTCGGTGGAGGAATGTCACGTCACCTGTCATTGGGTGTGACAGTATGTGGGAAGCATTCGATGCCGGCACAACCAGATGTACTTCATGCAGAGTCACCAAAGAACACAGTCCGAGCCACTGAGGAGGTAGTTGGAGATAGAGGTGTTCTCCGCAAGCCCAATAGTAGTCCATCAGGGTGGAGGTGCCGTACTGCATATGGAAATTAAAGATATTCGAATTGCAGTCTGTGTTACGCCCAACAGAGACAGAGCCATTACCTATGAAACAAAGAGAAGGATTTTTTAGTTTAAATGTTTTTTTTATGTTTGTACATTCTTTCCCCACCCTAGGTGTATCTGCTTCCTGCCTCATTCCAAACTTGATCGCAGTTATCCTCAACATCCCAGTCAATGTTTTCTTCCCATTCAGTTTCACCTGCCCAGGGGGGACCTAGAGATGCTGCTTTGCAATATACGTAGTCAGGTTTATGCCACTCATTGTTGTAGTAGGCTCGTGCCCACAGCTGTAGGAGTGTTCTATTTTGGCATGCGCACTCACTGGGGGAATGACCATTGCTCGTCTTCTTCTGTATTAAAAGAATTGCCAATGCCAGGTAGGGGCTCATATTGGCAATTGAAGTCCCCAGCAATGATCAATTGACTATTTCCAGAAACTGTGGGAATAAAGGTATCGAGCAAGGCCAGTGTTATAGATTCTTTCCCAAAGACTGACAGGGTGGGAATATACATTAACAAAGGTTACCCTAAGATTGGTCTGGAACTTAAGTATGACACATAGCAGATCTACAGATGGGGTGGGCACTTTGTCACCGTGCAGCCCAGGTGTGATGCTACCAATATAGATAGGCCCCCATATGGTCTGCCCCTTTCCCCCATTGTTGCCAGATGATTGAATGAAGCAAAACCTAGTCTTAGTGTTTCCTCCCTGGCCCATGTCTCCTGAAACAGGCATATATCGTACTGATCTATGAAAGACCCCCAATCGGGGAAGGCAATTTTGTTGTTAAGACCTGCCACGTTCCAGGACAGTATTCTAATTTTATCCAGCTGCGTAGTTACCCCCTACCCCCCCCCCCGAAGAATCTATGGTACCATGGGCTAGATGGTCAGGAATAGATATAGAGTAGCCACCAGATTCACATAACCGCTTATGTGGTGAGGGATCCTGATTCCGTGACTCCATACCCGCCTCCATAAAGTCTGTGGACTGTCCCTGGGCCTGAGTAGCATCGGATGCGGTCACTGAAGCCTGCGTTCCTGATTTATAATTAATAAAAGCTTCCGGACCTCTCAGTCAATCTACGCCCTCTAAGGGGGCGTACTTATTGGCCACCGGGATATTGAATATGGATGTAACATTAGTGGGCACCAAATAAGGATCCATGCGCCACCTAGCACAGTCCCGGGGGAGGTAGACTTCACCAGCACTTCGTGGGGCAGGGTAAAAAAAATCCAAAGAGAGAGTTCTGATGGCAGATCGATGGTCCAAAGGGTAGGAAGGATAGGTCATCAATCTGTGGACCGCTTCAGGGTACTTTAAAGTAATATTCACACAGTCTTCCGAGATTGTTTTTTTTGTGGCCACCCTACGCACCATCAAAATCTCACCAGCCCTGGTATATGGAAAATGCTTGTGCCTGGCCAACCCAAACAGTATCTTATTTCTAAGATCTAATTGTGACTCATTTACGTTGTCTTTAAGTGAGGGAATGCCTGCCCAGATAACAACATAAGGTGCTGCAGCTGGAGGTAAGTTGATGGTAGGGAGGGGCGATCTTGAAATGAACTGAAAAAGTAACTTATATTGCGCAACTAAAACCCGAAGACATCAAGGCGCCTATCAAGAAAATTTCAAAAAGGCAAAACAAAACTACAGGTAGGCTTTAGCAAATAGCCGAGTCTTCAGAACCTTTCTAAAGGACTGCATAGTGGGGAGGGACTTAATTTTAACAGGTAGAGCGTTCCACATTTTCGGAGCTAGGCTAGAGAAGGCTCTGCCACCCCATTTGGCTCTGCGGACGCGGGGTACAGATAGCAGCGATTTATTAGTGGAGCGCAGATTTCTGGTGGGGGTGTAAGGAGCCAAAGGATCTCTTATCCCACCTGACCTATTTCTTGCTAAGGCCCCATAGGTCAGACACATTATTTTAAAGGAAATCCTGTCCTCAATCGGGAGCCAGTGTAAAGATTTCCGTGCAGAGGTGGCTGACGCACGTTTGGGTAAATCTAACACAAACTTGGCCGCCGCATTCTGGACCATTTGTAAGCGCTGGAGCAGCCCCTTGTTGAGTCCTGCATACAGCGCATTACAATAGTCAAGTTGGTAGCCTATGAGTGCGACCACGACTTGCTTTCTCGCCTGCTGAGATAAATAGTGCTTAATCTTCCTCAGGATGTAGATTAAGCCCCAGCAGGTAGAGATTGTTCTATTCACCTGCTGACGCATACTGAGGGTAGGGTCGATCAGGACTCCCAAATTTTTAGCTATTTCCCTATGTAAGGGGAGTTCCTCCCTATATCCACTCGTGGCTGTATTCGCCAAGTCCCCATTATAAGTTGGATTTGCCCCCAGTCGATGGGTTTGCCCTGAATCCTCCCTCCATACTTTGGGGCAGGACTCTGCCAGGGCTTGCCCAGCCAATTGGGGGGTAACCTTGTCTGCCTTATCAGTAATGGAAGATGCATCTTTAGGGTTTATAGGAACCAGGGCTCTGGCTATTCTGTTCATTGATGGATTGACTGAGCCCCGGTGGGTATCCGGTGGATCTCAGCCCTTGCTTGCTGCCTGGGTAATGGATTTGTATTGTAGCTCTGTTGCTTACTAGCTTGTGTTTTACCCGCGCTAGCCACAAAATTTTGTACCTGTGCATAGAGGGGGGCAATCTCTTACTTTACAATGGCGCTGCATTTGGTGAAAAGATCTGATAGTAGTGCCTGGGCCCAAGGTGGATAAGGTTGTGGCGCCAAGGGCGCATTATTGCTACCACAGGAATTCTCTAGGCTGGGACCATTAGAGTTGCCCTCCGCATTGCCCTCTCCTGCTTTTTTCCCCTTAGGTCCCCTTGATTGCCCTGTTTTCGTTTCTTATCTCTCTTTGTATTTTTTGGTATTTTAACAGGGACAGGGGTAGGTTCTAAATAAGAAGAGGATATTATCCCTGAGTCACACAAGGGGAGACTTTCAATGACAGATGAATCACAGGGGTTTACAGAGTTAATTGAAGTTGTCGTTAAAAGGGGAGGAAAATCGGGGGTAACAGATAAGCGTCTTTCCGTAAGTTCAATTTCCGTAGTGACTACCCCGGTCGCCTTTTGCAACATTAGGTCAATAGCTGTGGGCAGAGTTACTGGGGGAGAATCTGGATTGTTGTGGGACCCTCTTTCTGTACATGCACGCTTCCTTTGGATTCGCACAGGAGCATTGGTTAAAGGCATCATGCAGACAGTTCTGTTACCTTAGTCCCAGGAGCAGGAATCAAGGGGGTTGGCCCAGCCCAGCCACTGCCTTCCCCTGACTGCCACAGATGGCCCACCCTTGTCCCGAGCATCTCCCGGGCGCCGTCCGCGCGCGTCCCGCGTTGCGTGGGGTGGGCGCACTTTTCAAGTGCCGCTCGTCGCGGTAGTGGCGTTGATGCCCTGCGCCTCGCAGGGTCTTCCGGGGGTTGTAGTGCCAGGAGCCGTTCCCCTCACGGTGTCAGGGAGCATCATTAGGCTGCCTCGCTGTCCGGTCATTTCCTCAGCACAGGATTAGCCGTTTCCCTCACGGCAGAAAGGGCAAGGCAAGAGCCCTAGGTAAGCGCGTCCCGCATTGCGTGGGGCGGGCACGTTTTTCAAGTCCTGGTCGTTTTGGTAGTGGCGTTGATGCCATGCGCCTCACAGGGTCTTCTGGGGGTTGTAGTGCCAGGTTTTTTAAATGGGATCACAAAGAAGGAAATCCTGTCCTCTGTGTGTCGATAGCATTTGTAGCCGTGCGTGAGAAGCTGAAGGTGAATTTTTGGTTGATCGTGAGCCAGTGAGTGTACACTAATTAAGCAAGATAGCCACAGCACGTTAAAACATTTGGAAAACTGAAGATGCATTCTTATTTTTTGACATATGTCTTCAGTTTTATTATTTTTGTAAGCACAAGTCAGGCGATTGCTTTCCCTGCTTTATTCTCTTATGTATGTGCACTGTAATGTTCAATGTCAATCCTAACACACACTCCAGGTACCAGTACCAGGAGTGATGATTATTACATTAAACAACAAACAAAATAAATTACAGGGTGTGAAATTGCACAAAGGCACCAGCGACTAATTTAAGTATTTACTGTGTAAACTGCTGTTGTACAATTTTTTCCCACGGCATAGCATTATCTTTCTGTTTACCTTATTGATACCTAGATATTGTGGGGTAATTTGGGCACCTGGTGGCATGAACCAGGATAAATCTTTTGCCTGAAGCAATCTGGGGATCAATAGGCCCAGTAATGGCAATGTCTACTCTCTCAAAGGGTGTTCCAGTGACAGACAAGGAGTGATTAAGGGGTGCTGTCAGCCTCCGCCCTATCTTCCCACTGGCCTGGCAGGTCACACAAGTCCTATAGAACACATCTGAGGAAGTCTTGATCTTAGGCCAAGAAAAGTGGGGAAGAAGCATTTCAAGGGTCTTGTCTTGGCTCAGTTGTCCTGCCAGTGGGATTGTGTGAGCCTGCTCCAGTAGGAAGGTCCTGTAGTATTGGGGGAGCACCAGGGCCCTTACTGTTCCATGCACAGTAGCCGAAGGCTCACCATAAAGGAGTTTGGCATTCCAGTAAATGTGTTGAGTTTCAGAGCCTGCTACTTACCGTTCATCCAGTTGCCTCATGCCCTGACATTTTGTGCACACTCTTTGTGGCCTATAGAACTCTTCCTTGGTGGGTACTCCTTTCACATGCCATCCAACAGGGTCTGGTAGGTCATCAATGGGAGCAATGCCCTCCACAGTGGGCTCTGTGGCGGCCACTGCAGGTGCCCCAACCACCTCACTAGGAATGCATTCAGTGGCTGGATTCCCACGCCTTCTCTCTTTCCCATTCTAAGCAACTGGCTTGGCCTTTTTCCAGGCTGCAGCCCTATTCGACTCGCATCCTGGGCAGCCCTGGACATTTTGGATACAGATATTCTTAGGTAACCCTAACATTTCCAGGTGTACCTTGAGCTCCACTTCCTTCCAGGTAGGGTCTAAAAGGTCCTCACCTAACATAGTCCACAGGCATGACAGGGCTCACTGCAACTTTCAGAAGACCTGAACACCCCCCCATGGAACAAAAGCCACTGGATAGTGACCCTCCCTGTTCTCAGCCACTATACCCTGGTGGAATTGGGTATCACATGCTCTGGGTACATCAGCTGACTCCCTACCATACTCGTGCTGGCAGCTGTATCCCTTGGAACCTCAACACCTTGCCATTGATGGTAACCCATTACCTATACTTTGTATTTTTTAATGGCACATGGAATTTAGGAACCATCTCACTGTCACCCAGGGACAGTAGGGTAACCCCACTAAACTCACCTCAGTCCTAATGCCAACAAAAATAATCAATAAAAAAGGAGGTAAGCAGGCAAACCTTTTGGGGGAAGACCACCCTAAGGCTGACAGGTCTAACACACTGTAAGCCAAGTTAAGAAATCTATCATTGGGTATAAACTTGAGAAAGCATGGAAAAAATCCTGGGCTCCTTCTCCTTACCATGTTCCCAAAACAGGACTCCAGACAAGCTTAAACCAGCACTTACTATAGAAGATGAGAGTCTTTCATAGAAAAAGAGAAGCTTGAAGCTCACATCTAGAAGAGAACACATACATGAAAGCAATTAAGCCTTTTTTTATAGAAAGTTTCATCAACAAACATAGGACCTTTACTTCCTTGTGCAATTGAAGCCGAAAGGGTTCACAACCTCAACCGTAAATGCCAGCACATCTCCAGCGAGGTTGCAAACTCCCCTGGGATCTCCTCTGTGTTCCTGAAAAGCCAAGATGGAGGGCACAGGAAGTGCCCATATTCATACTGGGGGTGTCATAGTCCCCCATGAACTCTCACAGAGGAAGTCTTACAATGCCCTCGTCTGGCAATGTCTGTGGAAACATGCTAGAGACAGATCTGCAAGGTATATGCGTGATGTAAGTAAGTGAATGAACATAAAATGTGTGCATCATATGCACCTTATTATATTGCAATGAACATTAGTTATTTTTAAAATAAGTTTTATATGTGGCAGATTGTATATAATATACATAAACGTACAAGAGTGTGTGTGACATAATCATAACCTGAGATATACAATTTAATAAATATGTATTCATATTAGGGATGTGCAATGCTTCCTAATCCGCTATTGAATTTGTGTTATAATTCCAAACCACATTTTTTATAGTATGTGAAGTTTGCAGATGGTCTCCAACTTTAATCGCAATTACCTGTTCGAGATGTATAACACATGAGAGAAAACATTTTGAGAGAATTTTCCAACAAACCCTTATTCTGGAAAACGGTTACACTAAAAGTTGAGGGGCATATTTATGAAAAAGTCATGAAGTGCAGCAAATCTCCTTGGTGCACTGTGGGATAGGGAAAGGGCAGATATGTGCCATACTTGACAATAGATGGTGCATTCCTGTCTTTTCCCTGCATTGGCGCACAATGTGCTGCCTAGCACCAATGCAGGAACTACTGCACCATGGTGCAATGGTGCCTGCATTGTAAGCAGGATTGTTTATGTGCAGATGCGTGCAGGAAGGGGCACTTTCCTGCACAAAAACAATCCCCTGAGGCATTTTCCTCTTTCTATGTGTGCTGCAGAATGCAGCACACATAGAACATGCCAGAAAGGCAGAGCTCAATTTTTGTATCTTTCCCTATGCCATGAACAAGTTTTAAGTGTTCCATTCACTTCACTCAGGAAGGGCAGTTACTCCAACCCTTTGCTTGAGTGCAACTCCAACCATTACTACAGTGGAAAATAGTTGAATCAGAATTTGTGCTTGGCGAAAGCTCCTAAGTTTGTCGACATTACATGTGCAAGCCAAATTATGCCTTGTGCCATCTACTCCCAGCCCCTTGTGCAGGGCTGGGAGTAGTTGAAAATAATATCAGCAATATACATCGTAAATTCACTGTTCTTCTCTTTTTGACAGGCGATTCTAGTGTGGTCTCTGATAACATTTGATACACCAATGTATGGTTCCATTAAATATCCTGTCTGGGGGATTATGACAGGATGGTGCATTCTCGCGTTCTGCCTCCTCCCAATCCCACTATTTGCTATCATGACAGTCGCTACAACTGATGGAAACCTGTGTCAGGTGGGTGTGGAAAATAATAACAGGTTGTTTTATGAAAACTAGATTTTTTGAAGGAAGAACTATTTACGTCCAGGCTTCTAGGTTTAAAGTGACCCGAGAGGACAATAATGGCTTCTTTGTGTGATATTGGTTTTTAGCTGAACAACAACTTGTAATGCTGTCTTCAGAGCAGCTTTGATGATGACTGACTTTAATGACTCTTTATTAAAAATGATTGCAATACATAAGCAAAACTTTCAATATCCTTTTCCATGCATCGGAAGGCCCTGGTCGTCCAACGTCACAGTGGGCGTATGCGTTGGGCAGCCCGGACAGTCCGAACTGCATATGTGTCATTATTTTCCGCACCGCGGCGGAATATCCGCCGCGGCGAAGAGGTTAACGAGTGGAATTTAAAACTAATAAAATCTTGCCAGTGACATAAAGTACATTATGTAGTCATTACAAATATTAGACAATGAAAGCCAGAGTAACAGTCGCTGCCCAAATACAAATATAAGAAAGCCAACAAACATAAGCACCAGGCGGTAACCTTTGACTATCCCATGCCAATGCTTGTCTTCTATTGAAAGGCTATGAAAGCAATAACTTCTTTATTCTTTATTAACTTACCAACGGAACTCTACAGTGCAAAACACGGAACTCCAAATCAGGAAGATGCTGGGATTCTGAGGTCCTACTTTTGATGATGCACTGTTTCACAAATTAGAATCCCTCTAGCCTTAATAAATAGAAATACCAACGTAAGACAATTCGCAAGGAGCCTCATGTTTAGACAATAAATGCTCCTAAAAATGAGCACAGCTGAGTACATGACTTGTATTGCAAATAAGACATGTTTACATCACACAGATGTGTTACACGTTTTTTGGCTCAGGGAGATTAGGTGATTTGCCCTGAAGCCCAAGGCACAGAGGTAAGGTTGGGATTAGAGCCTGGTTACCCAACTGCAAAGTCAACACCTGTAGCTGCAAGCCATGTCTGCTTCCTCTGACAGTTATATGGCTATTTTATAACAAGATCCTCAATGAAAAATCTGACTTGAGCTCAACCGACTTACTCTCAATATAGTTCATTCCTCCCCTAAACTCCTCGATGCCAAGGCTACCAAGGCCACATGTATAACAACTACAGTTGCCCAGAAAGTACCAGCAGAACACCGTATCTTTAAAGCCTGGGGAATTAACACCACCCCTCACCAAACCCCAGGATACCCGTCACCTCTACTCGCCCTCATAGAACCGTATCTACACAGGTGCACCAATTCAGTGCTCAGAGGGGCCCTGAGACATTCACAGCAACAGAGGGCAAATTAGATGGTGGATCAACAAAGATAGATCTTAAGCAAGACCACCACCTTGTAGTAGACCTTGAGGCCTTGGGTCAATCACCAGAACCTTAATCACCCTCTCTGAAGCACAATGACTATTCATACAGCAGGAAGGCAGCATAAGATCCAATGATATCGCACTTTGCCTATGCTCATGGAATGTTAATGGCCTTTCAACAAAAATATGGGATCCGGAATTCCAAGGGTATCTCAACTTATTTGACATAATCATGGTGCAGGAAAGATGGCTTGCTGACCCACACCATCTACAAGGCTTCATGTGCTTCGCCACATCGGCTGTAAAGGCCGGCAAAGTCGGCCACCCCTTAGGAGGGCTGGCAACCTACGTATCCACGACCAGCATAGCATCAGCAGCATTAGTTGGCTCTTCTTCAGCAGCCGCCACAGCAGTCAAGGTCACCATCTCTCTCCCGGGAGGACAAGATGAGGTATTAGTCAACACATATATCCATCCAAAACATAAAGCCAAAGACTCGGAAAAGCTAATAGGCCAAATAACAAGCTACATAACTGAGATGGAAACCCAAAACTTTTCTGGGGATCCTAAACCAATACCTCTTTGGCACGTCATGGGGTAAGGAAGCCCGCATCCAAACCGTATCCTGTAACATCCCGACTCAATGTGCACCGTCACATGGAAGCAAGAGCTGCAAGGACTGTCATCTCCTGGAAGACTTTGAACATCTTTGCTTTAGGGCTCTCAATGGAAGTTTCCCTGGAGACTAACCCCTGTGCCTTCATACTACTCCTCTTCCACATTCTCAACATTAGACTATACTTGTGCAAGCCTCTCGCTGTTTCCCTGTATCCTTGTGTTCAGAAGTTTGGACAAGGAGAACAGCGATCACTGACCACAAGAAACTTTGGGGCATGTAAATGAAGCCTTTTTCGCGTTCACAAACAGGCCGATCTTCAGAATCAGCCCGTTTGCGAACAGGAAAAAGCCTTTTGGGATGTATGATCCCAAAAGGCCCTCGCAGAATAGGTAATCGCGAAATTTGCGGTTCCCTATTCTGCAAATGCATTTAAGGTATCACAAATTGCGATTCCTTAAGTGCAATTCTGGAAGCACCCAAGTTGTGCGATTTTGCCTTTAGAAATCACAAATTACCACCCACTTTAAGAGGGTGGTACTTTCCGATTCCTTTGAAAAATGCCCTTTTTTCATTTTTCAAAGTGCCATGTGGCGCACATACCTGCCCTTAGGGCATATATGTGCACAACATGTGCACAAATGCCTATTTCAGGGGTGCAATAGTGTGTCCTTTTGACATCCTTGAAATTGCATTCGCATTTTCTGAGTACCTAATGGGTATTCGCAAATTGCGAATGTCTTCCCATTCATTCCTATGGACCTCCAGGCCCATAGGAATGAATGGGAAGGTATTGCTTAATTGCGAATCGCAATGAGCGATTCGCAATTAAGGAATACGTAGGAATCACAATTAATATTGCAAATCCTACATTCATTGCCGTTTGCGAGTCCTTAATAGAGAATTAATAAAAATCGCCATTAAGGACACGCAAAACGCTTTCTTGATACATTTGCCCCTTTCCTATTAGCAACTGCACCTCCTTGTATCCTTCGGCTCCATTTATACCTCAAACACTAAGAGGATCAAATGTGCGGCATCAAACGTGGACTTCCTGTCAACAACAGCAATTGAGCTTTTAGAGTCACAAGCAAAAGGCATAAAGGGCCACATAACTAACTGGGAATGCTTCACTGCTACACTATTAAACCTCTGTGCCTGCTCATTCAAAAAAGACCTTTGCCAGGCACCTGGCCAGAGAAATAGGATCCCGAAAGTACTTAGGGACCAACTAAAGTATCTAAAAAAATTAGTAAATGGCACTCTGGGATCTTCGACTTCTCCTTCGACAACAAAAAAACTCGCTTAAAAAAAAATAATGGGGAATTAATAAAGATCAAGAAGAGGCAATTTGGGCAACGCTCCTCCACGATATCAACCACAAATATAGCGTTTGCTTTTGGAAAACAGTGAACACTATAATCCACCAACAGCACAAGGGTATTTCTTCACATTTCATAGAAGAAACTTGGCCATCATTTTTAACTGAGCACTACAATCATCAAACTGGGGGAAACCGAACAATCGACATAAATAGATTGACACCGAGGGAACTCTTAGGAGTTGACCTGAAGGAGGCGCCGGCACCAAAGGAGGCGCCGGCACCAACCTCGCCTGACACAGATTATACACCTGTACACGAGGCTAGTATCTCAATGACACTTTTAATAAAGAAAGAAATTGCTAAAGGGAGAAGAGAAGAGGCTCCGGGTCCGAACAGTATTCCACCGGCATTGTTCAAACAGAGGGCGACTGATGGGCAGGTACCTTAGAACCTCTATTTTCGGAAGTCAGATCATTAAGCAGAATATCAGAATCATGGGAGGGCTCTATGATTGTACCGATTTACAAGAGTGGTGACAAGGCCTTGCGAGGCAACTACCATTTGGTGGCACTGATTGACGATGAGGCAGAATATTTTACGAGCACCGTGCTAGAGGATCTTACATCCTGGGCAGACACCAACGAGATAATACTGCTAAACAAGACAAGTTTCTGAAAATTGTTGGGCACAACAACAAATATCCTTGCAGTCTCTCTACTCATTGACGCAGCCAATATCACAGACCCATCATTACATCTGTGCTTTATCGACTTTATCGCTGCCTTTGATAACGTTGAGAGAGGAAGACTGGGGGAAGTTGGCCCAATGGGGAATTCCACAAGCAGTTTCAAACATTTTGTCACTTCTTCACACAGATACTTAGGTCCAGGTGAAATAGGGAGCGGGGACTCACCTCTCCAGAAGATTTCCTACAACCAAAGGCCTGAAGCAGGGCTGCATGTTAGCACCCACCCTGTTCAATCTATTCACTGCGGACCTCCTGCAAGCACTCAACATCTGCAATTCCTATCCACCCAGGCTAGGAGGCAAAATATTGACCAATCTCATGTATGCAAATAATAATAATAATAATCCACAATTGTTAAGCGCAAACAATCACCCGTAAGGGTCTCCAGGTGCTGGGGGCTGTGAGGACGATTAAGCGAGCTATTGACCAGAGTCACATGGTGCTGGGCTAATCTGCTGCTGGCGCTGGGGATCGAACCGTGACCCCATATTCCAGCGTCAGTCGTCCTGGCCGCGGCGCCAAACCTCTCCTGATGTAGTCCTGCTAAATCACACCCAGGTTGGCTTGCAAAATCTTCTAAATGAAATGCTACAGCGAATAATCTAAAAATCAACTTCAGGAAAATAAGGACAACAACATCAACAATAAAAGGAGTCGGCAGAGGAGCTGGCATCTTGGTGGTACACAAATAGAATCAAGAATCGACTACAAGTACCTAGGTGTCATCATCGACAAGGAAGGGTCTTTTGTCTATCTGAAAGAAGAAACTAGGACAGGGATGGTTATAGCAATAACAATGAAAAACCTTCATCACAACTGATGGCGCCCACACTAAGCCCACTCCTGAATAAAGCACAGGTCAAACTACTACCTACAATAACTTATGGCAGCGAAGCAATGCTGGGCAGAGACACCAAACTACTGGACAGTACCTTAGTTAAAGCGTACAGAATCATGTTCATTCTCCCAGACTACACCTTGCCAGCTCAAATAAGGCTGGAGTCCAGCTTACTAAAACAACCCCTATCCAGGCATGGCACTTACATCATTTTCTGGAACAAGATCAGATCCTCCATCTCAAACTCCTTAAACCAACTCTTATGGCAAGAACTCCAGCAGAGGGATATCTCTCCGGTAAGAAGCTATCTACAGGAATCTCTGGAAACTGCTGGGCTCTACAACCTCTGGAAAACACAGCTTCATTATTCAACCTTCAAGAACCTGGTTTGGAAGTCTGTAAAATGACTCTCATTGGTGGAGGATAAGGCTACCTTCTCAGCCGGATCCAATGCCTGGATGACCCTAAATACCCATAAAATGCTTGCACCTCAAAAATATTTTAATCAGGTTATCCTAAATTACAAAAATTATAATGTCTTAGGCATCGCCTGGGCCTTCTCCCATGCGCCCAGAACCTGCCACCCTGGCAGAGGGTGCCTACCCAAACTTCTTGGAGCTTGTGTGACCCAAGAACAGGAGACATTCTGCATTATTGTGTACCTTCAAGGAGCTACTGCAGGAAAGGGTACAGCTGTTAAAGGCCACCTCCAAACAGAGGGGTATTTGCTCCGGGAGGCAAGCAGTGCTGGCATGCTTTGACTCAGGGGCCTCACAATTCAATTGTAGATTGGTAACATCTCTTATGCTAGCCAAATGAAAAATGCCACAAGCTTCCATCTGCAGAGGCATCCAGGCTTCCAGCTGAAGATTCGCCGGGAGTCCACTACGCAGTGTGCATAGGCAAAGAACTCGGCACAGGGACTTCATGCAAAGACCCCGATTATTAACGACAATGTCACACTTGTAACTTTATCAAGGCAAAGAACTCGATTCCAGGAGACTTTTAAAGGAAAACCGTCACGCTCTTAACATCATCAAAGTAACACTCTAAACTGCTCTAAATACCGACCATGGCATTACTTGTATATAAGCGCACAGTGCACTGTATTTTTCTGCTCTCCTACATTCCTGCAGTAGACAGACTCAGTTATTTTGAAAAACAAACTCAATCTAAGATATAATTGAAGCCTGACTGAGTAAATCATTTTGGAGATGCAATTTTAGAGACCTTCTTTCTTTGCTCTCCCTTTTTTTTCCTGTGCTCTGTAAGCACCAGCAACCAATCGGGCATCGGGCCGAATGCAAAGATGCCGATTTTTTTAAAGGAAAATGCTGCTCTTTTTAAAAACCTTGCAGCAACCATAAAACGGGTCACAATGAGCCATATTCTGGACGCCTCATGCCTGCTAGGCTTCCCTTTCAAGCATGTATACATTGCACTGCACTTTATTATGAGTATCAGGCTGAGTGCAAAGAAACGTTTTTAATTTGAGAATGCTGCTCTTTTTAATCACATCATAGCAACAAACAAAGCACTTTAAGATGTATTACCTTTTATTAGTTCCATGCTGACTAGGTGTTATTACCAGATATGAATGCATTGCACCGCACTTTACTGTGTGCATTAATGGTTTTATTGGTGTGTATCAATAGTTTTATTGGTGTTTTATTGTATTAAAAGGTTTTTTAGTAACTATGTAAAAATAAATAAACTGAAACTGAACAGACTTCAGAGCTTGTCAGGGGCGTCTCCTCCATTAGGGTGGAGGAGAGTTGCCCCACTGCATTCTCGCAGGGCGAGAAGCAGAAACATAAAATGGTATTTTAAATACCATATTATGTTTCTGCTTCTCGCACTGTGAGAAAGCAGGAGGGTATGCCTGGTTGGGGGTGGGCAGGTGGGCGGGTCACGGGTAGTGGTTTGCCCAATGCTGTGGGCCCTGACTGATTGGTCGGCCCTCTGGGGCCGTCCAAACCAGTCATGCACACGCTCTCCCTTTTCTCTGTGTAGGCTGCATACAGCCTACATAGAGAAAATGGCCTCCCTATAGGCACCCGCCTGGGTGCCGTCCCCAACAATCACAATGCTGCAATGGCTCAGGGGAAGTTTGGAGGCTGCCAGGACCTGAGGCAGTGCGGGACCCAATAAGGTAAATTTCTTAAAATGTTTATTAAACCCGTCCCACCAACTGCGACTGGAGATTGTACAGTGTGAAGCCACAGGCTAACGGCATTCCTTGCTTGCCGATAATAAGGTGATACAGGCCATCTTCTGTTTATGCAAAGTCAGAGGAAATCGGCTAATGGCATACAAGCGTCATCTACAGTAGGTCACCAATTCCACACCATATTGAAACACATTCTTGTTATACATTCCAGTGGCGTGGCAGTGATGTTGTGTGTTTTGTGGACCAATATAAAAAAACTTCAGTGAAAATGAAAGTGTTCAGTTAATTAACGCTTTGATAAAGGTGCGATAAACGAATTCAAAAACATGAAAAGTAAGAAGCAAGTGCTGTCAGTATTCTATGCAATAGACATGCATCTCTAGGAAAAATAAAAACAAGTCAACACCTGCTTGCGTGCATGATTCTCAACACATGATCACCCAGCAAACACATAACCAAAATATGGGACCTTCTGTGCAGTGACGCACCAGACATCCTCTGCATCTGAGAGACCTAGCTCCACCCCTCATAGGCTCCCGGCATGGCTACAGCAATCCCAGAGGGCTACAAGTCATTCGACAGGAACACCTTTACAAAGCCAGGAAGAGGATGCGCTATCATCTTCAAGGAACACAGCAAATGCATAATATTCACAGAGAACGCAACCCCATTCAAACTGCAAATCTATAAAAAAATTCACCCTGAACAGAACCCTTGCCTAAAAACAACTGGATCCCGGGCCATCTTTACCAACCTCATCACCACCGTCGTTGCTCCACTCACCATTGACTCACCAAGCTAGTTTCAGAACCAACTCACACTGCATGACACACACTAAATGCCAGCTTCACTACAAGTGACAGCATTAAATGCAACTCCACCACACAGCACACATGGACCGGCCACTCCATTATCCACTTCCAAGTCAACACACCTCAAGTCAACTCACCAAGCCGCAGCTGGAGCAAAATGACAGCAGCAGATTGGCTCAGCACCCTCAGCACTGATCAGCCTAGCCCCAGAGACAGCAGCAACAAGGAAACAACTGGATCAAGAACTTAGCGTACTCCCTTGCACTCATCAAACCCAACAGGCATAGTAGATCTAACAAGCAGGCCGAGGCACTAAACAACACTGTAAACAGCTAGAAAGGAAATGGAGAGCCAGCCACGACACCACCAACACAACTATCTCCAAGGCTGCACTTAGACACTATCACAAGCAAATTAGAGACACAAAGAAGCAAGCATTTGCAATGCAATAGGTCTCGCATTAATTAAGTTTGAGCTATTGGCATTGCTAAATATTGCAACACCAATTGCAACAAAAGTCTATAAATTGTAGGCACAAAAAAATGTGTATTAATTTTTGTAACAATGGTGGCATGCTGCGCTTTAGATGAATATGTTTAAAAGTAAAGTGCGCCATACTTTGATTGCTATATTAGTTAATAATTAACAGTTAACAATTGATGTGTGCACGGATGGCTGGTGGTGTGTGTACCTGTAGAAATTGTGCACTGATGGCTGGTGGTATGTGTGCCTGGTGGAAGTGTGCACTGCCAGCTGGTGGTGTGTGTGTGTGTGCCTGGTAAAAGCGTGCACTGTTGGCTGATGGTGTGTGTATGCCTGGTGAAAGCGTGCACTGACGGCTGATACAGGGTAGTTAGGGAGTAGTTTACTGACTACAGGTGAACACCTACAGACACCCCGGTGCAGGTACCTACCTGTGCACTGCACACAGGGCAAAGTGGGGAGACAGGTAGGTGGTCATTTACTGGCTACATGTCAACACCCACGGACATCCCAGTATAGGTACGTGCCCGTGCACTGCATACAGGGCAGGTAGGGAGTAGTTTACAGATTACTGCCTAACACCTACGGACACCCAAGTGTAGGAACCTGCCAGTTCATTACACAGAGGGCAGGTAGGGAGTAGTTCACTGGTTACTGCACAACACCTTCAGGCAACCCGGTGCAGGTACCTTCCAGTGCACTGCACACAGGGCAGGAAGCGAGTAGTTTACTGGCAACAGGTCAACACCTACAGAGACCCCAGGGCATGTGCCTACCAGTGCACTGCACACAGGGCAGGAAGCGAATAGTTTAACATGTACGGGCACCCCAGTGCAGATGCCCGCCAGTGCACTGCACACAGGGCTCTGTCACCCTGTCTCGGTTTTGCCTAACTCTCAACCTCCATCTCAGTCTCTCTCCACCTTCAGGGCTGGCTAAAAACAAAGCCGATCGTGAAGCCTGAACCTCTGAGATGCAAACATCATCTACTTGCTAAGGCGGGGCACCGGCCCCGCCTTAGCAAATAAGCCGACTGCATGGCAATGGACGCAACGCGCATCTCCTACTGATCAGGGAGTGGAGTCCAGGGCACAATGGAGCAGGGAGGAGCACCCATCAGAAACGAGTTCAAGAAAACAAAGGCGGTCCAGACAACGTGTGAAAATGTGTACACGCGCTCACAGGATTCTCGAGTCTATTAGTGGTGATAACACTTTGCCTGGGTTGGCTGAGAAACAAGAGCGCATTAATCCTATTACAGGGATTCAGAGACCGCTGCAGGGGTCTGAGCGGTGGGTTGAAGGGTTTCCGGCGTGAAGTACACTCTCCTCCCACACGCACATCCACAAAGCCTGGTGTTAAAGGTCTGGGGGGCAGGTTTGGTAACCAGGCATGGGGCTGCCATGCTTGTGACTTCCCGCGCGAAATAGCACCGGAAACAGTCTGTCCAGCTCGTTGAATTACATCTGATAGGAGGACAATGTCCTGTTGACCTGCGCAGCTTTACCCAGGCACTCACAGAACCTTGCAAGTTATTTATGGATCCCACCCCTACAGCCCAAAGCAAACCTAAGGGGGATCAGAGGCTCCGAGCTAACAGACGTCCTAGGAGTACCCACCCTTTAGTAAAGAGATTTCTATTAGAGATACCTACAGACAGACGCGCAACACCCATTTGGCTCACGAGGCTTTAGCCCCCCCCCCCCGTCGTGTGTGTCAGCCCGGGCTGACACAGTTTTGCGGGCTGGTGCCGTCTAATTGCAGCTGCACCCGAGTACTTAAAAGATCTTTAAAAGACAATTTACTTGTAAATTAGGCATTTGTTGTGTTTTCACCCCTTCTTTCAGTCACACTGTCTATGGTTGAAAGAATTAGCCCCCCCCGAAATATTTTTCAACCCCCCCACGCCCCGCCCCCCCTCGTTCCCCCCTGAAATTTGGCTCTAGTTGCCCGCCTGCCTACAGAGCACCCCATCCCCGAGGCTGACATTATAACCTCCTTTCTATCCAGAGCCAGAGCACCCAATGAGCAGGGACAGTCATAGACCCAGCCCCCCGCTTTACAACTTGTAGCAGACTTATGAGGACTTCACAGCACCTCCAGGACACAAGCTGTGTTCTCCTCGACAGTTGCATCCGTAGAACTGCTCTAACACTTATTCGAAAAGCAATAACCGCCTTCGTACTTGCTCTTCTATCACTCCGAGAGGTTTCAGAACAGCCACACACCCCTCTTAAGCAGCTATAAAATCAGTGTTAACCCCCCAAAGACAGTCCACAAACTGCCAGAGAGACGTTGGGTTTGCAGTGTAAGCCCACAGACGGTGGGATAGAGGTAGGTCGAGCCTCGAGAAAAATGCTATGCATGAAACAGTATGATAATATGAATCTTTTTAATACGAATCATGTTCTGCTGTCTGAGGTGTTTGATGTCTGTCTGTTTTTGGTATGGGACATGTCGGCATGCCTGGCCTGTTGTTTTATTTTAGCATGCTGTCTAAAACTGTCACCAGAGATAGGACTGAACCTCCTTCTTTTTTCATCACTTGATCACTTCATAAGATGTGTCCTGAGGGGGCTCCACTGCAAGAGCAAACAGCAGGGGCGATAGAGGGCACCCCTGTCTTGTACCCCTATGAATAGAAAGTGGCGCCGTAAGCAGACCATTAACCCGAATCCTGACCTGCGGCCCTACATATGGAGCCATGATCCTCGTGATCATCTTCGGACCCAGCCCAAACTTTTGCAGGACCGCCCGGAGGAAGACAGAAGGCAGGGCGGGAGTTTCCAATGATGCACTTTCCCCACAAGATGCGCGAGCTTACGCACATTGTCCGCTTCCTGCCCGTTGTGGATGAAGCCGGCCTGGTCCGGATCCACGAGCCCTGGTATATAAGGATCTAGGCATTTTGCGAGTAGCTTAGTATAGATTTTAAGTTTGGTGTTCAGTATAGCTTTGGGGCGGTAGGATGCACACAGCGTGGGGTCCTTCCCAGGCTTTGGTATCAACACTATCTCCGCCATGCCCATGTCTGAGGACGGTCCCTCGATATCCGTAAAAGAATTCAACAGCTTCAGAAGGTAGGGTCGAAGCTGAGACTGGAACATGCGATAAAAGGACAGGGGTAGGCCATCCGGCCCTGGTGTTTTCCCCAAAGGAAGGTCCCTCACGGCTGCCGTTATCTCCTCCTGGAGGATAGGGACCTCCAGAGTCTTCGCACAAAGAGGATGCATTGGCGTCCCCTCGTAGCTATTCAGAACATCCGCAACCGCGTCTGGAGAGGGAGTCTCCCTCTGGTACAGGGCGGCATAATAGCCCCGAAATGCCTTGTGTTTGTCTCTCTCCGAGATAACCATAGTCCCATCCGGCAGCTGGACATTGGCAATGTGGGCCCTGGCCGCACGCGCTCTCAGTCTTCCTGCCGGTAACCGGCCCACCTTATCTCCTCCCTCAAAAAATCGCTGCTTCAATGCCAGCAGAGAGTGCTCTGCCCTGTTGGCTCGCAAAAGCCTGAGCTGCCCTCTCAGGTTGGCGAGCCGCCGCCTGGACTCTTGAGGTTCTTCGGTTTCTGACTTTGTCCTGTATTTAGCCGCCATTTTGTGTCTCGTCGCCATTTTGTGTTGCCCTCACTCAGGCAGCACGGCGAACGAAGTGTTTTTGCCTTTTCCAGCTTCTACGTGTCTCTTCTGTTAAAGAGTAACCCCCTGCCCTTGTTTACGAAACCGATGTCAGGGTCTGGCCGAGTTTGTTAATCCATGTCTGGGTTGATTGATCCCTGTCTCGACTGACTAATTGGCTTCTCCTATTCTTTCCTTACATTATCTTATCCGACTGGCCTTCGCTATTCTCTCCTTGTATTCTCTCATTACACAACTATCCTTTGAGGCACACAAATACGTCCTGCCACCTGCAAATTGGAATGTCGGTACTAGCACTGAATAATTTGTGGGGAGGGGTAATACATGGGGTTTGAGAGAGGGGTGTATTTGGGACACCTGATAGCTTGTTTTCCAACTTTTCCTATTGGTTTGTTTTGTATGTACAGAGAGTAAACGTTGTAAATATGTGTACTATAAAAGATTGTGCGCCACGGACTAAAGTGGCAGTCTCCTCAGAATATACGCTGTACGCACTTGTGGGACCACTGTGCTTGGCTGCAGCTAATAAACCTGGTTTTCTACGCCCAACAGAGTGTCTCGTGTCTCTGTTTGACAAGGCAGGTGAACTCGGGGATTTAAGGCGTGCCCTGCGCCGCCAGGCCCATAAGGCTCGGTTCTTCAACTGGCGCCCAATGTGGGGCGGCTTCAGTGGTAGCGGTTCAGCCCGAGGGTCGTGAGAAGCCCCCCAAGAAAATTCTGGAGGATTCGCAAACCACGTCAAGCGACCCCTGTATGTCGAAGTGGACTGAAGGTCTTTTGCAGCGCGGCTACTCCTTTCCGATGGCTGTTGCTGCCCTGCCTTGGTCCCTTTGGTGATGGCTGGTATCGCGAGACGTTAGACGGACCTCTGTTGGCGTGAGAGACCATTTAGTTAAGTATTTGTGGGTAGCGCCCACTTCTTTGTTTTGTTTTTGAGTTTTGTTATTCGACCATTGCTATAGCCAATGCCAAGGGGTGAGTACGTTTGTGCTGTGTTATTTGCTTTAACCCCTTGAAGTTCGTCAACGGACCCGTGCATTTAAGATGCCTTGTTTTAGCAAATTTAGGAAGTTTTGTTGTTTTGGTTGTAATAGGGATTCCCGGCTTGAGGACTCTTGTCCGATTCCTCTGGTTAGAACTCCCACTTATGAGCTCTATTCTAAGCACGGTGTTGGTCCCATTGCCTTTAATGAGGCATGGATCCGATGTACGAAGAAAGATGGTGTTTTACAGTGGCCACAAAATGGTAGCTTTGAGCCTGATATATTAGACAATCTAGAAGCAATTTTGTTCAAAAGAAAAGCCCGGCCGGCAATGTTTGACTCTTTCCGCCTTTGGCGTAAGGAAGCCAAGCAGAGAGAAATTAAGCAGGCAAAAAGAGATAGAAAAGCTCAGGATATGACGATCATACAGGCTGCCCAGCAGTTCAAGGACAATGAGACTGATCGAGCGATTGACGTCTCAGACAGACATCGTATGGCAATAGATAGATGTTACCCCGTGTTGCCTACTTCTCCACAGAATAAAGATCTTGATGAAGATCCCTTAATGTCCCATTTGTTGAGATTGCCTCCGCCTTATGTACCAGGAGCTAATGCACCCATATTGTTGCCACCTGTCCAACAACCTGTTGTTCAGCCGGTTGGTCCTGCTCTTCTGCAATTGCCTCTTCCTGCATTGCCACTCCCGCCTCCTTTGCCACCAACTTCTGTTCCTCAGTCTCCTTCATCTTCGGTTCCTCTTGTCGCGACAAGCTCTTCTCTTCCTTTGCTTAATACCTTGTCTCCAGTTTTACTTGGTATCAACCAAGCGGTTGGTTGATACTGTTTCTGGTCTTTTCTCCCCCCTCTTTGGGTCTTTTAATTGGACTCCTGCTTTTTCTCGAAGACAATCCCGTAGTCAAATCCCAGATTCTGATGAACGAGTTGCGTTGGACTCTCTTGCTCATAAATGGATCATGAGTGGTCCACAGAATAGTGTACTCGATATTCTGAGTACCTTTCTTCAGTGGAATACGCCCACGCAGAGATATGTTTTTATTATCATGTGTGATATTCTTGTCAAAGGATGGGAGAATATGGAGTTGGATTTAACTCCTCAGGGTCTGTTGGACGTGCAGGATAAGTTTGATAAAGGACTTATTGTGGGTTCCGAAGTTGAGGACGCTGTAAGGACACTTGTCACTTTCAGATCTTTATTTTCTTCTCACACTATTCTTGAATCTGATCCTGCAGTTAGACAGAAAATGAAACATTATCCTATGAGGGAAGTTCCTCCAGTATGGAGGGAAGAGGTTCCACAGGCAGGTGCTGTTCCGCCTATCCCTGCTCATTTCCAGCGTATATGGGTACATGTCCCTTGGAAACGATCTGAAGATCTGGTGCTCAAACAGTCTCTACTGGACCCTCGTAAAAATCCTGCTGTATATTATAAGGAGCTGTCCCAGACTGTTGATGCGTGTATTATGAATTTGGCCGATAGTGATATGCCGATGGGGAATGTAGTTCCACAAGCGTTGTGGGCTCGGATTCGTAGGGAGGACCACGACCATGCTTTAGATGGTAATTGGGCCGCTGTAACTGCCGCAGATGCAGCACAGGTGGGTGGTGCTAAGCCAGATGACTTGATTGCACAGTTGCCTGGTAGAATCATCACTTTAATGAAAATGATGGTGCCTGCCTTACGTGTTAACTGGGATAAGTTAGCTGCATGTAAGCAGAAGAAAGATGAGAGTGTTTCCGATTTCTTTACTCGTTTTGAGGAAACGTTTATTGATCATAGTGGTCAAGATATGAGTACTGAAGGTGGACAGCGATTATTTGTGGATACATTTGTATTTATTTTACTTCCAGAATTATCGCATAAGCTGAAAGATTCAGAGAATTTGTGGACTGTTTCTTCGTCTGCACAGATATTAGCTACTGCTCAGTATTATGAGAATAGGGATAAAGAAGAGAAAGATAAGATTGATAAGAAGACTAAGGAATTAAAAACAAAGTTTCTTTTGCAACAGGCTTATCCCCCTCGTTCTGCCCAGCGCCAGTTTCAACAGCCTCCCCGGCTTCAGAGGCTGTTACAAAAATCTGATCCTTTTGTTCCGCGACCTTTGCTTGGTCCTAATCAATGTGCCTATTGTAAAGAGGAAGTTAATTTTAAGAATAGCTGTCGGGTTTTATTGCAGCGTAATGGTGGATTCCCAGGGCCGCAAGGCCGTGATGGTTTTCAATCAGCACCTAGAGGTAGAGGGCGAGGTGCGTTGCCTCAAGGACAGCGTTCCTTTCCCCTCAGAATTCTTTGAATTATTATGATCAGCAGAATACTAAGTCTGCGCAATATTACAATGACGATTATTGTGTTGAAGACGAGGCTCAGGATTTCCACACTAGTTAGGACAGCCATGGACAAAGTAAGGGAGTTGTATCAGTTCCAGTGGATCAAAATGGACCTTATGTTGAAGTTGTTGCTTTGGGTGTTGCAGAGCTATTTCTTTTGGATACTGGTGCAATGAGAAGTTCTATTATTCACTCCCAACTCCCTGGGGCACCTTTGTCTGGCTTAACTAACGTTTCCGTAGGATTCTCTGGCGCCCCAGTTAGTAACCCGCTTTCTTGTCCTTTGCCTCTTTCGATTGGTCCTTACAATCTGGAAGCTCCACTTATTTTAACGACTGGTTGCGGAGAGAACTTGTTGGGTTTGGACTTGTTGAAACATCTTCATGCAACGTTGCATTGTTCACCCTCTCGTGTGCATCTTACTTTAGGTGAGAAATTGGTTTCTCCGATTTATTTATCTAAAGACCGATTCCCACCTGAATTGCATTCTCTTCCTGCTACGCTTTGGGCTACAGGTCCGGATGATGTTGGTCTGCTCCAGATTCCGCCTTACGTGGTTACTATTAAACCAAATGTTAAATTACCACGTATTCCTCAGTATAAGATTTCCAATGATGGTGAACGAGCTTTGTTGGCTATTATCTATGATCTGGTTCAGAAGGGTTTGGTTGAAGAGACGAGAGGTAATGTTTGTAACAGTCCTGTTCTACCTGTCCTTAAACGCACTGATCCTTCTCAGCCTCCTGTATATCGCTTTGTGATGGATCTTCGGGAGGTCAACAAAATTGTTGTTCCCCAGTTTTCTGTTGTCCCAGATATCACTGCCTTGCTTACTATGATACCCGCTTCAGCGGCATGGTTCTTGGTTATTGATCTCAAAAATGCTTTCTTCAGCATTCCTATTGCTGAGGAAAGTAGGGATATTTTTGGCTTCTCTCTTGGAGGCCGAAGTTTTCGATTCAAACGTGCACCTCAAGGCTATTGTGAGAGTCCCTTCATTTATAGTCAGGCTTTGAAAACTCAGCTCGATGCTTTCACTTTGCCCCCAGGTGCCACTCTTATTCAGTATGTGGACGACTTGTTAGTAGATGCTGAATCAGAGGATGTTTGTAAGGATGTGACTGTTTCACTGTTGCGTCATTTGTCTGACCTACATCACAAGGTGTCACCCTCTAAGTTACAATATTGACGCCAAGAGGTTACCTATTTAGGTCATCTCTTGTCGAAGGAGGGAAGACGATTGACCCCAGAACGAATTCAAGCAATCGCGCGAATGTCTGTACCATCCACACAAAGGGAGGTGCGTGCCTTTCTGGGCATTACCTCTTATTGTAGACAGTGGATTCCGAATTTTTCTTGTTGGCTAAACCTTTGTTGGCACTTACTCTGAAAGACACACCTGTGACTTTAAGAAAGCGCCCGTCTCCACTCCTAAAAGGCTTGGTGTCCCCCAGCCTGAAGCCAGTCCTGCACAATATCGCCACACCCACCATTTTAGAATCAGCTGCAGCCCAAAACTGGAGAGAATATTTAGGGTGTGCCATGCGCTTCGTGTCTGCTTGCAACAAGTGAGTTTCCTGCAGGAATATAATGTTGGGATTCTGCTGGAGGAGGTAACGCAATGTTTGCCTCCGCCTATTGGGGCCTAGGCAAGGTCGTGGTCATGGTGTGTGTCAAGCGGGCCCACCCATGCCCCCCAACTCTACCACCGCAAGGACATAGACTCCGAAAGGGCCTCCCCCACCCTTGCCCACTCAGAAGGTCACGGCCACCCGATCCCCCACCCATCGCACACAGAAAAAAGAAGAGGGAGGAGAAAAGAGATCAGTAAGGAGCCAAAAGAGGGAGAAAAGGTCAAGAGCCCCAAAGGCGGCCAACCGGGCCACCCAGCAATGGATGTCAACAAAAGCCAACAGGGCCAAACTGTATTGCACCAGTCACAGGGCATCCCCTACCCAAGGGTTCAGATGCACTCAGAGATGTCACTCCCTTTAGGATCAGCCTGGGGGAGGCCTATGGTTGTCTCAAGGGCTAACAACATTAGAGCCCCGGTGCCCCCACCACCCTGGTCAGGAGCTGGAGCGCAGGTGTAAGGCTTACTACCCAGGACAAACCCAGGGGAAAGGAATCATTATCAGCAGAGGTGCAAGTATAGATATATAGTTTACTGCTGGTCGATTGTTCATGGGGTGGATGGGTGTGAAGGCGGCCCGTCCCAGTCCCCCTCAAGGGATTTGATGTGCGCTATAATGTCTTGCTTGGCCTGCAGGGCAGAACGCTCGTCCAGTGGAGGGGAGCGGCGGTGGCGCTGCACAGCAGTCCAGGACAGCCTAACCGGGACCCGCTCCTGACGCCGCTGCCGAGAAGGGCTGTTTGATGGTGACTCCGGTAGTCTAAGCAGCTGCGCAGCCTCCCGATAGGACCTTATTACTCTGCGCTTGATTTCCCATTGGAAGATGAGGGCAAATGGATGGCCCCACTGGTAAGAGATGTTGAGGGCCCGTAGCTTCTCCATCACTGGCCTGAAGGCTCGCCATCTGCACAAGGTGTTGGCTGCCAGGTCCTGAAAAATCTGTATCTTGTGCCCCTCATAACTGAGATCTGGCTTGTCCCTTGTCGCCTTCAATATAGCCTCCTTCTCAGTGAATAAATCCACTGTGTCAAGATGTCTGGGAGAAGACCCGGTCCTCCCCCGGGCCGAGAAACAATGTGGGCCCAGTCCAAAGCTGGCGGGGAAGCGTCCTCATCCCCCCAAACCTCATGGAGGAGTTGCCCCGCGTAGGTCAGGATGTCCTTCCCCTCTGCCCCGATAGGAACCCCCCGGATACGGAAGTTGTTACGGCGACTTCGGTTCCTTAGGTCCTCCTGCTTGACTTGCAGCTCTATGTTTTGTTCTTCCAATGCTGCCAGGCATTGCCACAGTTGCTCCTGATCCTCCGTGCTAGCATCTACCTTTTTCTCCAGCCCATCCACCTGGTCCCCCAGATCGGTGACCTCCTTCCGCAGTTCCCGTACACAGGAGTGCACCTCAGAACGTAAAGAGCCTATTTCCATCTTGAGTTCGGACATGAAGGAGGTCATAAAGGCCTGGGTCACAACTGTGAGTCCCCAGCAGCTTGTGGTGGTCCCTCGGCAGGCGTCGCGCACCTGTTTTGCCCCACATTGCCACAACCATGTTGTCCCTGGGGGTCGCCGCCTGGTCGGCCTTACCCCCTTTGGAGCTTGTCATCGCCAGTGTCCCCAGGCCTCCCAGCGCGGGGGGACAAAATGGTGGGAGAGCGCGCGTCTGATCTCGCCGTTCACCTAAAGTCTGCCCGGTGCTCACCACCGGCCGCAGGCCTCAACACCTCCAGGGGGCAGTGTCCGCCTGCTCTACAATCAGGAGCCCCACCACCGGCACCCCTCCGGCAAGCTCCACAGGGCCGGTTCAATGCAGCCGCTCCGCCCCCTCCCCCGGCAGCCTCAGCACGGGTCGCCGGAGGCTCCAACAGATCGCTGACCGACGCAGCACCTGCAGCCTCCTTCAGCCACCAACGAGCAATGCCCCCACCACCACCGCACTGCTCGGCCCTTCACTCTCCGGGGCCAGGGGGGCTGCCAACAATCCTCCGGGGCTGGCTCCAAGAGCCTCGTCCGGACCTCCACCTCCCGACTGAACACCACTCCGCAGGCCGCAGGATCTCCGCAAGAGCCGGAGGATCAATGTCTCCACCCCTGCTCCAGGCCCCCGGGTCATCACCAGCCCGGACTCCTCAGACGCTTCCCCGCCTCCACAGATGCGGCGTCGCTCCCCGGTCCAGGGATACGCGGACCTCCAGGGGTTGGTAAGCCGCAGGGCAGACACCAATACTGGGACCACAAGACGGCCGCCCTCGCCTCCGGGCCTCTGACCACCCTTCGTCTTCTGCTCGCAAAGACGCTGCAGGCCAGCAGACCGTTTCACTGTAGATGCCCCTGGTCGCTGTGGTCACCTTCCACTCCCGGGGTGTCAATTTCAGCACCCCAGCTCCGCTCTAATAGCTGAAGTAGCTCCCCATAGATACATCTCACCACATCGCTGGTAAGACCACGCCCCCTCAATGGTTTTTTGACATCTATTGGGAAATACACTACTCTACCTTTAAGACCTTTTTGCAGCTTGTTGGGGGTAACTTACATGGCTTTGGCTCCATATATAATACAGCCTGAAATGGATGTATAGTTTGGATAAGAATGAACTCATAAATATATAAACCTTGAAGTTGTACTACAATGGGAAACAGTTCTAACTTGTTATGCACAGCTCTAGCAGGCCTTTTATTATCCTCTAATTTATTGGAGCAGTACTTACATATAACTTGTCGTGTGGACCAGTCAAATCTTTCTTGTACAAATAAGTACAGTGCAAACATTCGCCAGTTATCATTATTCTCTATTTCACTTTTTTAATATAAGTCAACAGTCTGCATTTGATTCTGAAAGTAAGTATGTCAACAGCATATACAAACATACTCTGGTTTTTCAGCACATACTGTCCTAAATTCTGTAATCTCTTCTTGAAAACTATTAACTGTTGTCCCTGTGCCCTGTTCTACAACTCCTCCTGTTACCAACTCTTCAATTTCTCTACAGCCATGTTCTGGTCCTAAGAAACAAAACTGCACATCATCACAAACCTTTTCTACCTCTGGTACAGTACCGTGCAAAAATGCCCTATTCATTTCTCCTAAACGTAAAGCAGCACTTTTCACATAACACAGCCTCCTAACTAAAGTTTGTATTGTTGAGTGGTGTACAGCTAAAATCCTAAAATGATGAAAGGTGCTTTGGCACACTTTCTTTGATAAACAAGCTAGTGAGTGTTACTGCAAATTTGTATGCTTTCTCATCTTGCAAGAATCCAAACCATATTTTATACTTCACCTTGGAAATATACGTAGGAATTTCTTTAATATATCAGTGGATTGCTGTCTAATACTAAAAACACTACTACAGTTCGAATTGTATACAGGGGCCTTGCTATTTTTCCCTTGTACCTCTTCTGCAATGACTCCTTCTACATTTCTGGGTACCATCACCTCTTTTGCTATAGAACTGCTATTCTTCATTTCATAATTTCGTCCGCTTTCATCAATAGCATGAACTAATCTGTTATCCTGGATATAGCTTTCTTCATTAAAGAAAAACTCTGTACTAGAAGTCTGCATTCATTTTCCACTAAAAACTGTACAAACGTTACCTCTATTCACTAATCTTTTCTTCTGGTTTCGTCTCTTCATGCACATAACTATTTTGTCAAGAGTCTCCATTCTATGTAGAATCAAAATGAAAAGCTTCCCCTTCAAAGCAAAGGCCTTATCAACTACTCTCTTAACTCGTTCTTTCTGTTTCATTGCCTCATTACCTCTCTCCTTCTTCTATACTTCATCAAAGTTCTCTGTAGATGTATAACCACTCTACTACACAACATTCTGGCTCTGATTTCCTTAAACTGCTTCTGTCTCCTGGTTGAGGTGCGTCCATGTCTATTACAATCTTTTCTGTTCTTGCATTGCACGCTCTCTCAACTCTTATTGTTGCTCGTAGTCCTAATTTCAAAACACAAAACTTTATTTATTAGGTACCTTTTAACATTTTAGCACCATCTTGTACAACACAGCCTCAGCATATCTCACTTCTCACTTATACATGGTGAAAGAACATTTTATACTTTCTGTTAAAAGCCCCATTTTCTTTCCAGACCATAACTTTTTTGACACACCGGCGCCATAATGTGGTGCTCCATATTTACAAAGCCACGTAAAGCGACTCTGTGTAGCTTTTCATGGCCTTATAAATACTGGCGTTTTTCAGGCAGCACTTTGCGTGAAAGAAGCATGCCATGTGTGTTGCTGTGGGTGTTCCCATGCAACACCCCATGGATACTGCCACATACACAAATTTACAACAGGTGGTTAAGCTAGCAATGCGTCGGTATCCTACACCTACCCAGGGGCCTACACTGGTGTAGGGAGATGCAACAGGGAGATATACCTTTTTGTCCTCATTTTTTCCTGTTTCTATATGTGATGCATTCTGCAGCAAGCCTACAAAGAGGAACATTCCTCTCATGATTGTTTTTTGTACAGCAAGGTATCCTTCTTGCACAAAAACAATTGTCCCCTCGACACAGGTACCCTTACACCATGGTGCAAGGGTGTCTTTATTGGTGCATGGCAGCCAGTGGTGCCCCAGCACAAGGGAGAGCATAGGGATCCATCATATTGTTGAAATATGGCGCAGCCTTGTGCTTTGAAAGTAATGCAGCATGGCGCAGCCGAACAGGTTGCAGCTCTGCACTGCATTACTTTCTTTAAATTTAGCCTCAAGTGTACAAGTACATGCAGTGTCTCAACACTATAAATACAAAAACACAACATAAGAGCTATTGGTTGCCTGACAACCACTGTATTTGTGGCCTATTTACTACTTCAGTACTGTACTACTTAAATACAGCAGAATTACATTTTGGGTAACAGTGCACATAATAATCAGCACATTAATGTCTATTAAAGTATATACCTCACTAATTCTTCCAACTGCATGCAAAGAGTACGTCACAGCTTGCATAAATAATTCACCAAATGGTTCTAAAAGACTACATATTCCTCAGTAAAATGTGTAAAAGCATAGGTTTGTGGTTAAACACATGAATACTTGCTGAATGATTGAGTTGGCGCATATATAATACCTACGTGATTCTTTAAGGATACCGGTAGTGCCTAGATGATTCCCTTAGTATATCAAAACTCCATAGATTGTTCCATATCTGCATAGTTACTGCCTGCATGTTTATATGAGTATTTGCAACGCAATACCCTTGCACACAACAAGATCATATAATAAATTGTGTCAGTGTAGACACTTGTACAATAGAAACAAAGCCTATTAGTAGACAAAATCTTTTTTTTTCATTAAATCGATTGACTGAAATGTGGTGTTTTAATGTTCTTAAAAGAAATCCAGCCGACACGTGTTTTGTCGCATGTGGGACAATCTTCCTGCGACTCCTCAGGGCTATAATAAATATTGATGTCACTAGGGAAGTCGCTCCGTCGGTGATACTTCCGACCCGACACGGCCCAGGACTTTAGTGGGTGACGTAGAAGTATTCAATGAAAGATATCGTATATGTGTATGGTGCGCGGTCTGTAGATTTGAGGAGCACTCGCAGTTGTGCAAGTTCTTCTTGTGAAGGTCCTCAAAATAGTGGAATTGTTGGAGTCTGATTTGGTAAGCAAACCGACCATAAACGAGACGATGTGATAGAGAGTAGAGCACTCTGGGTTTAAAAAGGGCACCGTTTCATAGTTGGGACGTGTGCGTCTTCACTAAGCACTTGTATTACAGGGGTCAGTTTTTCTGCAATTGCGGGTGCCTTGGAGCATGAGACGGGTGCGTCTACACCTGTGAACGGTTCTGTGTTCCGGATGCGGTAAATGTTTATATGAGTATATCACTACTATCCGGCTGTTTGGATGAGTGCATGAGTAGTGCCTGAATGATTGGATAAGTGCATGACTAATGGCTCAAAAATTCAATACATGCATAGATACTGGTTAGATAAAAAATGAGTGCAATATTAGTGTCTGGATGATTGCAGGAGTGCATAGATAGTGTATTCATGATTTATAGAGTGCATGGATAGTGCATACATGTTTTTAAGTACATGCATAGCACCTAGCAGATGGGAGGAGTGCATGAGTAGTGTTTCAGTAATTGCATGACTACTTGGCTGCTGCCCATGTATTTTTGTTTAAGTGAACAAGTAGTACCTGGGTGTTCAGGTAGTGCCTGGCTAATTCAATGAGTGTATCAGTAATGCCTGCCTGATTACATGGGTGCATGACTAGTGTCTGAGTGACTCAATGACTCCATTTTTAAACTTTGAGAGATTGGATGAAATTAGATGTACTGCTGGGGTGATTGTATTAGTGCAAGGGTATTCCATCAGTAATTAAATGATTACATAGCTACTGGATGAATAACAGGTTTACTACAATAGTACTCTCTACGAAATTATATGACTGCATGAGTATGACCTGAGTGTCTGCTTGAGTTTATTCATGTGCCTCAGTATTTCAATGACTGCATGGGTTGCAAGTGTATGCTTTGATTTAAAAAACTTTCAAAGCACAAAACATTTTGTGAATGGGAGAGCTACATCATTTCTAAAATACTTCTGCTTCTAAAACATATATTCAACATTTTCTAAACAAAAGTTACACTCCAAATGAAGCTATCACAAGAACTCTCAAGGCATTCTGCACAGTTAGTTCCTCTCATTTTTAAACAAACCATGTACGCAATTTCTTTAAGAGATGTTGACCTTCAAAACATTTTGTCAAAAATGTATACCTCTCCGCATCTTTAACTAAACTCAAAAGGCCCACCGTATATATAGCTATCTGCAATCACAAAAATCATATCTCACCGTCTAAGCATATGCTAAGCGATCATATAAGTTGAAAACCACATTGAAAAACAATTTCCAATATATACCTAACAAGCATTACTTCTTTCTAATTCATATACAGGTAACCAACATGTTCTCATCTTTTATTTATGACTACACTACTCCTGTTTTAAAATGTTGCTAAAAGTACTACAACTTCCAGACTGAAAATGGCAGATGTATCTCATCTGCACATGATATTTAGACATTTAAAGTATTCTTAATTCCTCATTGCAACTTTCCACAATACTATACTATTATTTTTCAATAAAGTACGCCATGTAATAAAGTAGCACTAATTCCTTTTTTGCTTGTCTCCCAAAACATTCACTACTAAGCTGTTAAACACATTCCCTCTAATACATACAGTTCATCTGATATATTTTTTCATACTACTATAATACTCTTTTTTTATCAAATTCCCATATCCATCTTCATTTCTAATGACATTTTTATTAAGGATTAAAAATGTATGTACATACCAGTGAATTCAGTTTTTACATTATATTATGGGTTTAGCCCTTTATGGATAGTTTTTGCCCTGCAAGGATTTGTAAAAACTAAGCATAAAAATGATACACCACTGTCATACAAAGCAACCATGAAATGGCAACCTCTTCAACATTGCACTCTGTGATCAAGAGAAATGGAGCAAATGCAATCATGTCTTTCATTTAGATAGCACTATCTCCACTTGTGAATAGTTAGTATCTGTTAACCCTTTCCTTTCCAAAAGTGATTCCTATTGTGAAAAAAAGAACGGGAGTTCAAGCCTATATCTAGCTTCATTAAAAAAAAATTAAATACAACACAACAGTTCATTACATAGTCCTGAGTTGGAAAATAAAGCTTGCCTTTACTTAAATTGTGTCATCACTCATTAACTTTAAAAAAAGTTCTATCCCTTTAACACCCTTTCCCCCAATACACTCTTAGCTAAGTAAACCAAATTTTCCAGTGGAACCAAGAGGTCACATGTTTACAGCACATTCTAGAAGGAACATGCTACTTCCAAATGAGATACAGAAGGTGTGGTTTACTCCACAGATTCAAAAGCATTTCAATTTTTGTAATACATTTCTTGTTCTAAACCACAGCCAATAATAAGACTTCCTCCTCAGCCATTCAACACACTACCTAATTGTATTCTCTTTTATGCTGGCAACATCCAATGAAATATAATAATTAATATATTTGTAAGTCTGGAAGCCTGAAAGTGGTAGTCCTCTCTTGATTCCAATGATTTCCTCATTCAATGAGGTGAATTTTTGTGATTTAAAAAGTGTCACGTTGGCACTGTTTAATTTGTAATGCGAGCTGGAAAAAGGCTAAACGTCGAAACGCTTCCTCGTGGAATAAAAGCCATTTATTAATCCTGTGAGTGCAAGGAATTTCCTTATGGAGATGTGAGCATGATTTATTTACATAGACCCACCACCGTGTATTCTTCCACCCGTCTTGAAGAGTGCAGCGGCAGCCTTTTGGTGGACTAAGGAGCGGAATGTTTAACAGGCTCTTTGCACCGCCATGGCAGATGAAAAGAACTACCACAGACAAGGATTGCAATCATTGAAATTGCTGAGGCAGCACCATATACTGACTCCTGCAGTATGTGTTTGGGAACTGTCGTGGTTGGTGAGAGGTTGTTATTTTGGGACATTGTAAGAAGCAACAGTGCACTTTTTGAGGGAGAACAGCTCAAAACGTACCCATCCGTGGTTACATTCTCGGCGAGTGCGCTGCAGCGGGTGTGTTTATTGTCATGCAGATGGGGATTTAGAAAATTGCTTGGGTCCCTCTGTGTTGCTAAGAGGTCTGGAAACATCAGATATAAGGGAACAGGACATCGGTCTGGAAGCCTGAAAGTGGTGTCCTCTCTTGCTTCCAATGATTTCCTCATTAAAGTAGGGGAATTTTTGTGATTTAAAAAGTGTCACGTTGGCAATGTTTCATTTGTTATGAGAGCTGGAAGAAGGCTAAATGCCAAAACGCGTCCTCGCGGAATAAAAGCTATTTAATAATCTTGTTAGTGTGGGGAGCAAAAGAGTACTGACATATCAAGTGCCAGGGGTAAAGAAACCGAGAATCATCAATAAGTTTGTTACTTGCAGCACCCCGTAAACGGTATATTGTCTCGATTGCCCTTGCAGACTTAGGTATATTTGAAGTACCATTCATCAGACCAAGATACGGGTCTTAGAACATGCAAGGGCAATTCAAAATGTAGACATGACATACCCGTTGGCTAGCCACTTTAAAACTGAACATAAAAGTGACAGATCACTTTTAACATTCTTTGCACTTGACCATGTACCACTAAACCCTAGAGGTGGGGATAGGGCCAGTAGCCTAAGAAAGTTAGAATCTATGTTCATCATCGACCTTCAGATGAAAGTACCTGGGGTCTCAATTCTCATGACGAATTAACAGTACATTTGGGAGAATAGTTGTGTTCAATGAAGGCAATGAAATACATTTTAGCAACTTGAAATGCAATTCTTTAAATATTTTGGACAATATCTCTAAAGATTTATGATGTTCAGAGTCTGGTTAGGAGTACAAGAAATTTTTAAGGATGAGGGGTAAACTGAGACGATGTTGTATAAATAATTTGGGCATAATTAACGGTGAAGGCCCATTCAGGGCATAATGGAGATGAACTTATGTTTATTTGCTACATAACTTAAATGCATTATGAGGAAGAAATGCTAGCCCATTTGTGGGCTGAATTGGATCAGGGGGTGACATGATATTATGTTATGCACCAACCGTGGTATATTCATTCATTGATTTATGTGTTTTATTCAAAACGTATATGCACATTACAATATGTCTGCCATTGTTGACTGCAATGCCGTTCTCAGTGTTTACTATGCAGTGTAATATGATTGACATAAAAGAGGGCCGTTTCAGGCGTGCCATGTTACCATCGAAAAAGGCGTCCGCCGAAACGCGTCTGGTTACCGTGAGTCCATAAAATAAATGCTTGGTCTCTCCCCCAAGAGTGCTTTTCCTTGTGTGAAAGAAGTCTACACGGAGATTGCAGCAGCGATATAATATATATCTATACTACTATTATAAAGAGAGAACACAAACCTTTTGGCAAGGTAAACTCGGGAACCACAGCGCCAATCCACACACCCAATACATTGTTGTAACCCTCAGGGTGTGCAGATGGACATAGGCTATAGAAAATAAAAAAAATTGTAAATTTAAAAATATAACTTAAAAAAAAGTAGTGCCCTGAAAGTAGCGCCGGCCACGACGTAGCGCTGGCCGCAACGTACGTGATGACGAGGAGGAGCGGCGGTGAAGTGAGGAGCTCGGGCAGGAGCGGCGGCTCAGGTAAGGCCCTGGGACATGGGACGGGAGGGAGCCGGTTCGGGAGGTTGGCCCGGAACAACGGCGGTAAGGCTCAGGGTCTGGGGGCAGCATTTCAGGGACACGGGATGGGAGGGAGCCGGTGCGGAAGGTTGGGCCAGAACAACTGCGGTAAGGCTCAGGGTCGGTAAGGCTCAGGGTCTGGGGGCAGCATTTCAGGGACACGGGACGGGAGGGAGCCGGTGCGGGAGGTTGGCCCGGAACAACTGTGGTAAGGCTCAGAGTCTGGGGGCAGCATTTCAGGCTTGTGTGCACTCCCGCCCCGGACCCCACCCGCCACGACATTGTCCGGGACACAGACAATGTCGTGGCAGGCGGGGACAGGGCAGGAGTGCACGCAAGCCTGAAATGCTGCCCCCAGCCCCCTTCTGCCCCAGGCAACACTGGGGCGGGCTGCTAGTTTATATATATATATATATATATATATATATATATATATATATATATATATATATATATATATATATATAGTCACTGAAAAAACCATAGGTTATAGACCATATATAGGGGGTCATTAGGATCGCGGACGGACTTGAGTCCGTCCGCGACCCCAGAGCATGAGGGAACGTCCGCATGGGCTGCGGCGTTCCCTCTGTGCAGATTAGGATGTGACCGCCAGGGTGGCGGTCACATCCTCTATTTTTAACATTGCTGCGGGTGGAGCTTCAAGCTGCACCCGCAGCAATGTTAAAAATGCATGCACAGCATTTGCGTGCACAAAGCGGCAGGCACCGCGCGGTGCCTGCTGCATTGTGCACGCAAATGCAGGGGGGTACCATAGGTACCCCCCATGTGCACCCCCCACCCCCCACTACACCTAGGGGGCCCGCAATGGGCCCCTGCAGTGCAGTTACACATGCTTTTCCACGGCGGAAAAGCCGCCGCGGAAAAGCATGTTTCCATGCACATCCTAATCTGGCTGAAGGTGTCTAAGAGACACCTTCACCATTTTAGGGCTTTTCCGCCGCGGTTGTAAGCCAGCCGCGGCGGAAAAGCTGCGGACCTAAACCATGACCCACCAGCCATCCTAATGTGGCGGTGGGTCCTGGTGGGTCCGCAGAGGATTTTCCGCATCCTCCGGACCGGCGGTGGCTTCCGCTGGCCCGGAGGATGCGGAAAATCCTCCATCCTAATGACCCCCTTAGTTAGGAATTCGCATTTACAAAACCTTATTTTACTCACACAAAACCATTGAAATTCCATATATAGTTAGTTGCACTAACTATATATCGCGCACCCGCAATCCACTGCTGATGATGTCACATATTACATCATTCATGACATGGTCAGTGACATCACTGATGACATCACTGATGACATCTCAAATGACATCACTGTTGACATCACTGATGACAACATCCAGTGACTGTATGTTTCTGTAAAGTTAAAATATGTCTTACATATTGAAGAATGAGTGGATGTATAAGTGTCTGGATGAAGGATTTAGTAGGTGCATGACTGACTGTATGAGTGAGTGATTAAATGTGTCTCACTGAGTGCATGGGTTAGTGACTAAACTGTCTTAATTTGTGCATCATTATGTCTGTTGTTCTGTAAACTGTTGCATGTGTTGATAAGTAGCTATATGAGTAACTATATGGGTTGTTGATTGGTTGCCCAAGTATTTGTTTGGGAGACTGAGTGTGTGTGTGGGTGGCTGGGAGGTGTATGACTCTGTGCATAGATGTGTGAGCAGTTGATTCACTAGATGTATGGTTTCAAAAGTGCATGTGGAAACAGCTGTATGGGCGGTTGACTGTGTGCATGAGTGTATTGGTGAGTAAATGGATATCTCAGTGCTACATGTCAAAGTAAGTACATATGTAAAACACAGTACATGTGAGAGTTGACATATATAAATAACTGTGCATAAGAGCCAGTGAATGTGTGAGTGGCTGTATGGATCATTGTGAACTTGTATCAGGGATTGTATAAGAGAGTAAATATGTGTTAGTATATGTTTGAATAAGTAAAGTTTGTATAACTGTATAGTTGAGGAAATGGAGGTGTGATTGATTCTTTGCATGACTGACTAGGTGTGTGAGTAACTCCATGGATGAGTGACAGTCTGTGAGTGTCTGTTTACACTGATTGTATCTAAGGTTATATTAGAGTCTGAAGAGGTTCATCGTATTATCACATGAATGATATCATCAGTGATGTGATCAGTAATGTCAAATGAGATGTCATCAGTGATGTCATCAGTGATGTCATTTGAGATGTCATCAGTGATGTCATTTGAGATGTCATCAGTGATGTCATCAGTGATGTCACTGACCATGTCATGAATGATGTAATATGTGACATCATCAGCAGTGGATTGCGGGTGCGCGATATATAGTTAGTGCAACTAACTATATATGGAATTTCAATGGTTTTGTGTGAGTAAAATAAGGTTTTGTAAATGCGAATTCCTAACTATATATGGTCTATAACCTATGGTTTTTTCAGTGAATTTTCAAGGTTTTGTAAATGCTAATTCCTAACTATATATGGTCTATAACCTATGGTTTTTTCAGTGAATTTTCAAGGTTTTGTAAATGCTAATTCCTAACTATATATGGTCTATAGCCTATGGTTTTTTCAGTGAATATATATATATACATACATATATAAACATATATCATCTGTATATCTATATAAATACAAACATAAATGCATGCATACATATACTTATATGCATACAGATGCATGTTATTTACATGAAAGTTGAAAAAACACTAATAAAAGCAAAGCTAAAAAGCCACCTCATTACAAACAGAATGGCTTTAACTTAAACGAGGGCGAGATCTATTGCATTTTCAATGCTTGTTTACTTTGGTTCCATCAAGAAGGCATTCAGATGTGTCACACATTTGCCATAAATTCTGAATGTTAGCACTCTAGTTGCACATTAGATCACTGTAGTAAAGCTACTGCTCACCAGGGACGTCTGCTGCTGGTATTCAAAGTGCATGTTTCAGTCTGCATGTCAGAATTTTTTTAATGAAATAGAAGAGGATTTGAGAAGTCACTCAAAATGATCCCTCATTTTTCTTTCTGAAGCACTAATCATACTTTCTATGGCAAAATTAACCCCCTCATGTTGTTCCTTTTTAAATTGAGTGTTTTCAGACTTACCACTTCATTCCAATCAAGATGGCTTCTGGTGTGCCATACTTTTTTCATAAGTAAGACTGTTAGCGCTCTAGTTGTTCTTTAGAACACTCTGGGACATTCTGTCATTGGGCTATACTTGGGGTACATCTGGGTGATATTTGGGCTACATTTAGGCTCTTTTGTCTCTGGTGGCCATCTTGGGAGACTGTATGTCAGAATTTTTTAATGAAATTGAAGAGGGTTTGAGAAGTCACTCAGAATGTGCCCTAATTTTTCTTTCTGCAGCACTAATCATAATTCATATGGCAAAATATACCCCCTCATTTTGTTCCTTTTTAAATTAAATGTTTTAAGAGTTACCACTTTATTCCAATCAAGATGGCTTCAGGTGTGCCATACCTTTGTAATAAGTAGGACTGTTAGCGCTCTAGTTGTTCTTTAGAACACTCTGGGACATTCTGTCATTGGGCTATACTTGGGCTACATCTGGGTGATATTTGGGCTACATTTGGGCTCTTTTGTCTCTGGTGGCCATTTTGGGAGACTGCATGTCAGAATGTTTTAATGAAATAGAAGAGGATTTGAAAAGTCACTCAAAATGTGCCCTAATTTTTCTTTCTGCAGCACTAATAATACCTTCTATTGCATAATATACCCCCTCATTTTGTTCCTTTTTAAATTAAATGTTTTAAGAGTTACCACTTTATTCCCATCACGATGGCTCCAGGTGTGCTATACCTTTGTAATAAGTAGGACTGTTAGCGCTCTAGTTGTTCTTTAGAACACTCTGGGACATTCTGTCATTGGGCTATACTTGGGCTACATCTGGGTGATATTTGGGCTACATTTGGGCTCTTTTGTCTCTGGTGGCCATTTTGGGAGACTGCATGTCAGAATGTTTTAATGAAATAGAAAAGGATTTGAGAAGTCACTCAAAATGTGCCCTAATTTTTCATTCTGCAGCACTAATCATACTTTCTATGGCAAAATATACCCCCTCATGTTGTTTCTTTTTAAATTAAATGTTTTAAGAGTTACCACTTTATTCCAATCAAGATGGCTTCAGGTGTGCCATACCTTTGTAATAAGTAGGACTGTTAGCGCTCTAGTTGTTCTTTAGAACACTCTGGGACATTCTGTCATTGGGCTATACTTGGGCTACATCTGGGTGATATTTGGGCTACATTTGGGCTCTTTTGTCTCTGGTGGCCATTTTGGGAGACTGCATGTCAGAATGTTTTAATGAAATAGAAAAGGATTTGAGAAGTCACTCAAAATGTGCCCTAATTTTTCATTCTGCAGCACTAATCATACTTTCTATGGCAAAATATACCCCCTCATGTTGTTTCTTTTTAAATTAAATGTTTTAAGAGTTACCACTTTATTCCAATCAAGATGGCTTCAGGTGTGCCATACCTTTGTAATAAGTAGGACTGTTAGCGCTCTAGTTGTTCTTTAGAACACTCTAGGAGGCTGCAGTAGAACACAAAGGAATCAACTGACAGTCTCTGTCCTTGTTGGATGTACATGTTTTACTGAGAATGTCAGACTTCATTTTCACATGACTGAGAAAGATAATGTGAATTTACAGAAAATATGCTTTCAGTTTAGCTTATAGATCCCCTTCCAAACCACTGTGGGAAAATCATGAGATATTAGTTTTCTTTCAAACAATATTCATGATATCACAGCAGAAGGTTTTTTCACATGGTAAAATCACCTTAGAACCCACCACAATTCCTAAAACGAGTATGGTACCATCAACAAATGATTTATAATGTAACTAAAGTCCTAAAACCCTCTATTAACTACAATGCTTTTTAATGAGGTGCTATCATGTATATTGGTCCCAAGATGGCTGCCAACACTTCTTGGATGAAGTGCTGACAGCCAATCAGATCAGATGTGTGGTTAGGCTCCGCCCAGATATATATCTTTTTTTGAACCTAAATTACTCAAAATCCACTGGAGCACATATATTGAGACCTAGCAAAGGCGCATCGGGCTAACAGTCCCTACAATTTTCCCAAGTTTCGTGCAAATCCATTCAGCCGTTCGAGCTAAACGTGAGGCCAACCGCCCTATGGAAATTAACATGGGAAAAACGCGTTTTGGGACCCCCCTTTTTTCTCGGCCCCCCCTTGATGAACCCCCCCCAAATTGTCAGGGGCTGCTCAGAAACAAAATGTTCCATTTTCCTGAAAATGTCAGCCAATTCCGTCCACAAACGCCAAAGTTATTAGATATAGAATTTTCAAAAATCCCATAGAGAAAATATCCTAACTATATATACCTACTGGCGACCGCCAGTAGGTAATATATATATATATATATATATATATATATATGTATATTACACCAAACCCGTGCTTTTTACCTTGCCGAAAGCACCGTAGTAATGGACACAAACAAGAATTCTTTGCAGCAGACGAAGATTTATTCCATCATTGTCTTACAGGCAAGAATGCACTCGACGCGTTTCAGTGCTAACGCACCTTAATCATGAGTGTTTGATCTCATGCTACATAGGTTTTTAAATAACACGTGACACTGGTGTAAGTGAAGAAAGACTCGGCAACTTGTAAATACAAAGTATCCAAGTAATGCTTAACATCTATTCAGCCGAATAAATGAATGATAATGTGACAGATTAGTAAAGAAATGATAACATGCAATAACCGCCTCTCCGTGCTGCTTGCTAATATTTTTGCTTAGGATGACGAACCCGACAAGACTGTGTTTGTTCTTGCCTCTTAGCCTAATAAAGTTATTGTTGCAAGGCTTCAAGTGACTACTGTTCATCTAAAGTTACATCAACATTTTTGGGATGTTACACATCTCACTTAAGTAATTACACACTTATTATGATTTCAAGCCCCAGTGGGCATTTAAGTGAACAGTAGCACCCGTGACTACATTTAAATTCATTAATAAAGCCCATGAATAAGTGTGTAATTACTTAAGTGAGATGTGTAACACAGAGAGGCGGAAAACCCCCTTTTTTTTAATAATAAATTGCGGGGTGCTCGACCGGGTGCGCGCACACGCAATTTTTTTTATTAAAACAATGGTTTTTTTGCCCGTCGGAGTTCTTTAGGGACCTCCTGAGAAGCTCTAGGCGGTCAGGGAGTGTCTATCTTGCCTCCTTTTCACGTTTTGAAACTTTTGTGTGAATCGGGTAAAAACGCCATTTTGAAGCAACGTGTGCGACCGGGCGAGCGCACCCTGCAATATTTTTTTTTTTAAAAAGGGTTTTTTTCCCCGCCAGGATTCTTCTGGGACCCTCTGAGAAGCTCTAGGGGGTCAGGGAGTGTCTACCATGCCTCCTTTTCACGTTTTGTAACTTTTATGAAAATGAGGCAGAACGACATTTTAATGCGGCGTGCGCGCCCGGGTGCTTGCACCACATGCGCGCACCCGAGCGGGCACGTCAAGTCATGTGACTCGAAAACAACACTTTTCATTGGTTCATAGTAGTTTCTGTTCTAGAATCTTCAAAAACCCCACCCACTTCCTTCACTATCTGTTTCACTCTCAGGGGAGAAGGAGCCTTTGCAACTTTCCTGAGAATTTTCTGAAATGGCTGCAAGACAGGATTCATCTTCTGATTCTGGGGAAGAATATCGGCTACCTCAAAGAAAAGGGAAGGAATCTTTCATATGGAAATGTTTTACTTTTCCTGAAGGACTAAAAAAAGTGAATGCCCCGAAAGTCACTTGCACTATATGTGGCACTGTTCTCTCAAGAGGAAACCCTTCAAAAAAGTACTCCTTTTCAATACATACAATGATAAGGCATGTTAGACAAGTGCACCCTGTGTAATTTGAACAGGCATCAACAAGAGCTTTGGCCACACAAATACCACCAGCTGTGGCCAGCACATCATCTGGAGGACCACTTGCATCTCCATCCACTGCAGAGATGGACTTAAGACCATTCTTGACAAAAGTCCACATGAGATGCAACAAATGTTTTGAAATTATTGTGTATGGGGAGCAGAGCCTCACTCTGATCGAGCGGAGAATTAATGAACACCAATGCTCCCAGAGAAGATGATTTTTTTCAAAGTTTGGATTTATTTTGTTCCTGTTGAACATTTTTGCAGCTGAAGATTCCTGTTCCTGTTTGAAAAAATATATATAAAACTTTCAAAAAAGAAAATAAATATATAAAACAACAAAACAAAAAATAAGTTATTTTCAGAGCTAACTCACTTCTGCAAAAAGAGCTGTATTTCTAACACAATGTGTCATTATTTTTTTGAATGAATGTATAGTGAATAAATGAATTACTGAAATGACTGACTGTACGGGAGGAAGAGACTGAGGGAATGAGTGAAGAATGGAGAGTATGGTGCGTAAGGAAAGGTGAGTCAAAGAGTGACTAAAAAAAAGGGGACTAAGGGTAGGGGAGTGAGTTAAGGAGATTTAAAAAGTAAGGGAAGGGCACTAAGAAAAAGAGAGTAAGTGAGGGGTAGTGAAAGAAGGAGAGCGGGGGCGGAGACAGGGAAGGAGTGTAAGGGACGGAGAGAGGGAAATAGAGTAGGGTAAGGGAAGTGAAGGTATGAAAAGTGGAGTAATGGTGAGGGAAAGGGTATGAGGATGATAAAAGGGAGGTAAATGAAAGTGAGAAGTGGGGAGTGAGGGAGACAGAAATTGAGTGAGGGAATGGAGGGACTTTGGAAAGCATAGTGAAGGAATGTGACTGAGGATTTAAATAAGTGAAGGAAAGTGAGGGAGAGTGAGGAAAAGAGAGCAGAAAAGACATAGAGACAGGAGGAAAGGTAGTAGGGGAAGGGGAATGACGGTGAATTAAGGGCAGTGACAGTAACAGAAAGGGTATGAGGGTGAGGGAAGAAGAATAAGGTAGAAAGCGAAGGAGAGCAAGTGAGTGAGAGGGAGTGAGGCGGTTAGACTGAGTGACATAGACAAAAAGAGGGAGAGTTAAATGGAGTGAAGGGGAGTGGAGGACTAAATGAATGGGATTTAGCAAAAATGAATGACGAAAATGAAGTAAGGGAAGAGAAATTAAAGATGGAGTGAGGGAAAGAGAGTAAGGGGGAGTGAGAGAATTGATGCAGGTGAAAGATAATAGTGATGAACAGAGATAAGAATGGGTGAGAGTTACTAAAGAGCAGTGACAGGGTGAGAAAAAGAAGCATATTAAGAGACAGGAAACAGTAGTGAGTGAGAGAGAAAGATTTATGGAATAAGAGAGGAAAGAAGACTGGTGGACAAAGAGGCAGACAGTAAGAGACACAAACAAAAGAGAGAGAAGAAGTATGAAGGAGTAAATCAGTTATAGTGACTCAGACAGAGAAAGAGACTTAGAGACGGATGAAGGAAAGGAGAATTAGGGAGATAATAAAGGAAGGGGAGTGTAGAAAAGGAAAAGAAAGAGTGAGAGAATTGGAGTGATTGAAAGTCAGTGAGAGATGATGTAATAGAAAGACAGTAAGGGGGAGTGAAAACAGATTGAGCAATACAGCAACACAAGGTAGTGATTGAGGAAGATAGGAAAGAGAAGTGAGATACAGGCAGTTGAAAGAGAGAGTTACACAAGGTCAGTTATGGTGAGCGAAAAGTATTTTTGGTGAGGAAAGGAGTGTAGAAGTGAATGAAGGGCAGTAATCACAACGAGAAAAGGTGAGTAACATGAGTAAAGGAAGGTTACTAAGAGAGAGATTAAAGAATGGGAAAGACACAAAGAAAAGAAAGTGAGTGATGAAAAAGTATTTTTTGTTTGTCAAACTTACCTTAAAAATAATAACAACTTTATAGTATATTAAAAAAAATATATATACTATCTGTGGAAGAAAAGAAAAAATTTAGATATATATTTCATAATAAAAAAAAGGAGAAGTCAAGGAAACAGAAACGGAAAGTGAGGAAGGGTGAGGGAGAGAGAAAGAGAGAGAGAAAGTGACAAAGAAAGAGAGGGAGAGCAAGTGACTTACAGGAAATGAAGTGATTACACTAAGTGAGACAAAGGGAGAGAGAGAGAGAGAAATGAAGTGAAAGAAGTGAGAGAATTAAACGAAAGGGAGTTAGCATGACTGAGTGAAGGAGAGGAAGGGACTGAGGGAATGAGTGTGGAAAGGAGAGTATGGTGAGTGAGGAAAGGAGAGTATGATGAGTGAGGAAAGGTCAGACAAACAGTGACTAAAAGAAAAGGACTAAGGGTAGGGCAGTGAGTTAAGAGTAGTGAAAAAATAAGGGAAGGGCACTAAGGGAAAGAGAGTAAGGGAGGGTGAGTGAGAGAAGGGGAGCGGGGCAGAGATAGGGAAGGAGTGTAAGGTACGGAGAGAGGGAAGTAGGGTAAGGGGAGTTAATATTAAGAGAAGTGGAGTGATGGTGAGGGAAGTGGTATGAGGTTGATAAAATGGTGGTAAATGAAATTGAGAAGTGGTGAGTGAGTGAGAGTAAAATTGAGTCATAGTGACTTAAATTGTGGAAGAGATTTAGAAATGGATGAAGCAAAAGATAGTGAGAAAGGGAATTAAGAAAGGGTAGTGAACAAAATGGAGTGAAGGAATGAAAGAAGTGGAGTGACTGAAGGTCACTGAGGGATGATGTAATAGAAAGAAAGTTAGGGGGGAGTGAAAAGAGATTGAGCGATACAGCAACACAAAGAAATGCTTAAGAAAAAAGGAAACATATATAAGAAACAGACAATGGAAGTGGTAGAATATGACTTAGATTGAGTGAAAGGCAGTAACAGTGACAGAAGTGATAGATGGGTGAGGAAAGAGAGAAAAATAAGTAAGAGATTCTTCAAGAAGTTTTTTTTCTTTGTTGTACTTACCTTATAAATATAATATCTGTGGAAGAGAAGAAACAATTCAGTTATAATGTATATTTCTTAATACAAAATACAAAGTCATTTGTACAATAGTTTAATTATTTTATTTTGCTGTTCTCAGAATGTATTGAATTTCACTTAAAACAGTGACTGCAATACTACTCATCATATGACAGCGGGTAAAAAAAAACACAATCAAAAAGATTGTGTTTAATAAAACCCATACAACATTTGAATACATAATGTAAATATTCGAAAAAAACATATCTTAAATGTTTTTCTCTAATTCGCAATTTCTTGTTTAAGTATGCTACATCTCCAACAATCACAAAGTAATAAAACAATATCACTTATTTTTTATACCCTCTAAATAAACTTCCATACAAGCATGTTCTAACAACATTTTTCCGAAGTAGTCACTAGTAGTAGTTTGTCTCTATAGGGGCTGCAAAGACAGTTAACAGAAAGGTAGGAGAGAGCACATAGGAAACAAAATGGGTTCCAGAAATACAAAATGGCTCCCAGCTCATGACAACAAATCTGTCTAATATTGAACACATGGGCTGTGTTCTCTGTCTTAAAGAAATGACTGGGATAAATGGCTTTAGTAAAATGAGCACTTTTAAAGTTTTTCAACAGGATTTTACATGTAATCTACCATGTCTGTGTCTGCTTGCCCTATCTGTGTCTGTGCTCACACCATCTCACTGTCTCTACTGGCAAAAAACAGACCATATGTATATATAAGCAAGACATAACATTCCTTTTTCATTTCAGCAGCACACCCTGGATCTTTATTGCACAGCATAGAGCCTATTTGGGCACTAAGATGCCTGACAGACATGCTGCCTAAGATTCTCTAGCAGTACATATCATAAAGCCTAACTGACTTCAAGAATACATGTATTCCCATATTTTTAGAAAAACATCAACTAATCAAATTATTCACCCAGTTTCATTTAAAATCAAGCTTCACTCACAGTGTGATCTTAGACTCATGACCAGGATGTTACATGTAATCTACCATGTCTGTCTCTGCTTCCACTATGTGTGTCTCTGCTAACACCATCTCACTGTCTCTACTAGCAAAAAAAGACCATATGTGTATATATAAGCAAGACATAAAATTCATTTGTCATTTCAACAGCACACCCTGGATCTTTATTGCACAGCATATAGCCTATTTGGGCACTAAGACGCCTGACAGGCATGCTGCCTAAGATTCTCTAGCAGTACATATCCTAAAGCCTAACTGACTTCAAGAATACATGTATCCACATATTTTTAAAAACATCAACTAAAGAGATTATTCACCCAGATTCATTTAAAATCAAGCTTCACTCACAGTCTGATCTTAGAAAGTAGTAAGTGAGACAAAATCATTTATAGAAACAGAGAGGAAAGAAAAAGAAGAGTAGTGGAAAGAAAATAAAACAGTGATAAAAATAAGGATAGTGACAGACTGTGAGAGAGTGAAACAGTTGTAGTGACTAAGGCAAAATAAAAGGAGAAATACCGTGAAAAAGAGTGAGAGGCTCACCTTTAAAAATGTTTTTGAAGATTTACAACAGTGGCAGTCACAAACCAGAATTTTCTTATGCAGAATCTCTGAATAATGCTTCTGTCACTGCAGCCTCAGAATAATGGCACAGATTCCCTCTCATTGCAGACCCACATTCATGTACATAACCAATCAAATTTCTTCCCACACAAATTCAAAATCAAACTAACATTTCAATTGGTTCTACCTTTCAATATTTTCAAAGTCGCATACAGTTCAACCATCCCCCTCTGCCCTCTTTGCCTGTTACCATGGTAACACCTCATACTGTACCTAGCTGAAGACACAGGTCAGAAGTTCATATCTCAATGTTGCAAAAAGAACAGCAAGGCTGTTTGACCTTTAAATACACCTGCTTATCCACTGCTTTGTTAGTTATGATGATTTTTGCTCAACCAATAGCATTTTTCCTTTAAAAAAAACATTAGCATGCACTCTACTTTTTAATCTTGAATAGTATGAAACAACCAATCATTTCTATTTTTTCAATTGCACTGAACCTCATCCATATTTATTTTCAAAACTCTCAGCTTCTAACTGTCATTTTACTTCCAGAACCCATCTGAGTACTACTGGATCTGCCTTCAAATTGCTAAAAGTTTGGGTTATAGGACATAGCTATATTTTCTGGAGTAAAAAATATGCAGAAAATAGATACTTTCTCATCCTTGATTTACCAAATGTGGATATTATGTGGATTGGCCAGAGAGGATTGGAATGTCACCAATTGATGCCATTGGTAAAATCCTTTTTACATCTGCCACACCCTGACCTCAATATTGTGCACTGTGGTGGAAATGACCTGGGCACTTTGACTGGGGTAGGTCTGGAAATGCTTTTAAAGGACACCTTTGGGCGATTGATGTCACTTTTTCCACAAACTGCCTTGGTATATTCAAATATATGCCAGGGACAAAAATGGAATTGGTCCAACCAATATTGTCCACAGATTGAGAAAGCAAGGAAACATGTGAATAAGTCTGTTTCTGCTTTCCTCAGAGATTATGGAATGGGTTCTATGTACCACAACAACTTGCGTTACAACATGCAAGGCATTTATAGAAGAGACGGTGTACATTTCACAGATGACGGGAACAGAGTCTTTCTTTTGAATTTACGATTCTGCATTGGCACTTACTTGTAGGTATCAAAAACACTTTATAAACACAACATCTAAACTCTCAAACATGTTATTTAACTATATTTTTTTGTGTTTGTTTGTTGACGTGCGCGCACGGTGCGTGCACCTCGCGGTATTTTTTTCTGAAAAAATATTTTATTTTGCCCGTTGGGGTCCTTCAGGGACCCCCTGAGAAATCCTAGGGGGCAGGGAGTCTCTACCTTGCCCCCTTTCCACGATCTCCACTATAGTTTTTCACACTCTTGTAAATCGAGGTGTGCGACCGGGTGCGCGCACCTCGCAACTTTTTTGAAAAAAAAATGTTTTTTTTGGCCTTGGGGGTCCTTAATGGACCCCCTGAGAAAACCTAGGGGGTCAGGGAGTCGCTACCTTGCCCCCTTCCCACGATCTCAACTATACTTTTTCACACTCTTGAAAATCGAGGTGCGCGACCGGGTGCGCGCACCACGCAACTTTTTAGAAAAAAAATGTTTTTTTTGGCCTTGGGGTCCTTAATGGACCTCCTGAGAAAACCTAGGGGGTCAGGGAGTCTCTACCTTGCCCCCTTTCCACGATCTCCACTATAGTTTCTCACACTCTTGTACATCGAGGTGCACGACCGGGTGCGCGCACCTCGCGATTTTGTAAAAAAAAAAAAATTCTTTTGGCCTTGGGGGTCCTTAATGGACCCCCTAAGAAAACCTATGGGGGCAGGGAGTCTCCACCCTGCCCCCTTTCCTCATTCTGCCCCTTTGTTCTCTACAATATGTTGACTCGCACTGACAAAATGGCGGTCTACACTTCCTGATTTCCACCGAATCGAATGTTGACAGACAGCAAATCAAATTTCAGCTCGTGCGCAGCGGTGCGCGCACGGGTTCCCGCTTATAGATATATAATTGATTCCAACTTTCATTTTCTCAGCACTACTGGAGAGATTTACACCTTTTAAAGAAAAGCGTGATCTGCGAACCAGACTCTACCTTTTTGCCAAATTTCTTATAATTCCATTCAGCCATTCGGGCTGTAGCCGTGTCTAATCGTCCCATTAAAAATAACATGGGGAAAACACGTTTTGGGACCCCCCTTTTATCTCAGCCCGCACTTGACGAATCCCCCCAAACTTTCAGGGAATGAGTGGAGTGGAGCGGGCCATCTTCTTTGAGAAATTCGCAAAGATTCATCCACCGACGCCAAAGTTACTCCAAATAGAATGTTGCGGATTTCCTATGGAAACTAGGTCCTAACTATTGCTGCCTACTGGCGACCGCCAGTAGGTAATATATATATATATACATATATTACCTACTGGCGGTCGCCAGTAGGTATATATAGTTAGGATTTTTTTCCTATGGGATTTCTGAAAATTCTATGTCGAATAACTTTGGCGTTTTTAAACGGAATTGGCTGAAATTTTCAGGAAAATGGCACATTGTATTTCTGAGCAGCCCCTGAAAATTTGGGGGGGTTTCATCAAGGAGGGGCCGAGAAAAAAGGGGGGTCTCAAAACGCATTTTTCCCATTCATTTTTCCATAGGGCGGTTGGAATCACTTTTAGCTCAAACGGCTGAATGGATTTACACGAAACTTGGCAAAATTGTAGATATGGTTTGCCCGACGTGCCTTTGCTATGTCTCAATATATGTGCTCCAGTGGATTTTGAGAAATTAACGTTTTAAAAAACAGATATATCTGTAACAGCGCTCCGGTTAGCGCTCCGGTTCGCGTACCTGACGCGTAACGGAACTTCGCGAAGCGAAGCTGATTGGCTCTCCGGTGTCTGTCAACATTCTAAACAGTCCAGAACGGCCGCCATCTTGTCTCTCGGTAGGATCGAGAGACAAGAGGTGGAGAAAAACGAAGGGGGAATTTAATGAAAGGGGTCAAGGTAGATCCCTCCTGACCCCCTAGGATTGATGAGGGGGATATTAAAGTGCCCCGCGGGGCAAAAAAACCCCAAAAAAACATTTTTGCGATTTTTCGCCGTAGAGGCGCGTCCAGGTATGCGAACCGGGTAGCTTACCGGTAGCTTAACGGGAGTTCGCCATTTTGTGTTTTGGACAAATTTTATCACAAGATGGAGGAATAACAATGTGGGAATTGGGTGTAAGGGGGCACGGGAGACGTATCTTGACCCCCTAGGTTTTCTGAGGGTAGCTGAGAAGGCTCATATATGTCGGAAAACATTTTTTTTTTATTTTTTCGCGCGGTTAGCTGCCGGTACGCGAACCGGGTAGCGAACCGGGAAGCGAACATAAGTGAACATTTGTGAAAAAAGGTACATTTGAAATTTTAAAAAAGTAATTATAGTTAAGGTAGCTCTGAAAAGAGCTTTTGGGTTCTGTGTAAGTTCTAGGTACTTATAAGTAGGTACCAATACACAGTCTTAAAGTTTGTATGAAAACTCTGTTTCCCTCATCTGAGAAGTGCACACCATCTCCTCTGTAGATATCTTGCATGTAATACCGCAAGTTATTGTTGTAGATGGCACCCATTCCATGGTCTCTCATATAAGCTGAAACAGACTTATTTACATGCTTCCTCGCTTTCTCAATTTGTGGACAAATTTGATTGGACCACCTCCATTTCTGTCTTTGGCATATATTGGAATATACCAAGGCAGTTTGAGGGATTAGTGCCATTAATTGCTCAAAGGTGTCCTTTAAGAGCATTTCCAGACCTACCCCAGTCAAAGTGCCCAAATCATTTCCTCCACAGTGCACTATTATGAGGTCAGGGTTTGGCAAATGTAGAAAGGTTTTCACCAATGGTATCAATTGGTGACATCTCAATCCTCTTTGGCCAATCCATTTGATTTCCACATTTTGTAAATTGAGGTTGTGTAAATTTCTGTTTTCAGCATACCTGTGAGCCCAGTGAATGTAACTATGTCCAACAATCCAGACAGAAAACATGGTGAGAGGAGGGTCTGCTGCAGTCAGATGAAGTGTGGGAATGAAATGGCAGTTGAAACAGTAGGAGTTTGTAAAGAAAAAAAAATGTGGAGTTTGTGTGCTAATGATTCAGTAGCAGTGATTGGTGGATTTCCATTGCTGAAAACAGAAAGTTAGGGTGCATGGATGTGTTCTTTGAAACATGTAATTTGAATGGTTAAGAAAACATGATTTTAAGAAACATTGCAGTGGATTAGCAGGTGTACTGAGAGTTCAGAGTTCATTTGAAACATTGTTGTGTGAACTTGTAAACATGAGAGGTCTGGCAGGAGGTAGTTGCTATGGAAAAAGGCCAGAAAGGGCAGAGGGGGGAAGGGTGTTGATTTGAAAAAAGTGAGGGAAGAGTTTTGATTGGGTCACATGAGAGATATGTGTGATGAATTTCAGCATTTCAGTGCCTTTGTTGGTTGCAGCCTCTGGAGTGCATACCTTTTGCTCTGGTAAAGAAAAATTGGTGTGTTTCTGAGACTGTTTTGAAATTCAAAAAGCATTTGCTAAGGTAAGAAAAAAATCATTTAATTTAGATAGAGAGTAGTATAGTTTATTGAGAAAATAAGGAAGTTAGCTGTACATTTAAAATGTTGTTTTGTGTCAAGTGTTTTCATTATTTTTTCCAAAAAGATTTTGCTTCTTTGACAAATTATAATTATAGATAATGTGAAGTATTAGTACTGACAGGGTGTGCTTGTACATAGGAGGTGTGCTGTGTTTTCAAATTATGACCAGAAAATCGTTTTTTAGGAAAAATACATGCTTTTTACATTTATGAGAACAATAACATGGGGTGTGCTTTTTTAAATAAATATTTCCCTTCCCAACATGAATATGGGAGAATTATTTGCTTGTTTCTTGGTTTAAAAACTCGTTTCTTGAATTCATTTAGGTTTCACAATACGTTTTGCAAGAGTTACATAGTCAACATGGGGGCATATTTACAAGGCTTATGAGACACATTCACGTCATTTTCCCCATTTTAAAAGTGACTTTAAAGGTGGTGCAAGGTTCTTGTAAATACACCCTCATGAGTGCTTTGCAAATTTAAGTCATTTTCCCCTGGTGCATGTGCCTTGTAAATACGCCCCTATGTGTGCTAGACAATTTTAAGGTACTTCTCCCAGGAATCTGGGAGACTAATTTCCTTACATGATGTGTTTAAAAATCGTGCTAAGGTGATAAAAGATTCCTTTAATTTAGAAGGAGATTAGTATGCTTTTTGGAGAAAATAAGGAAGCCAGCTACGGTGTGCTTGCACATAGGAGCTGTTTAGTGTTTTGAAATTATGACCAGAAAATCGTTTTTTTTTAAAAATAAATACTTTTCACATTTATGAGAAGGACAACAAGGGGTTTGCTTTTTTAAATAAATATTTTATTTCTCAACATGAATATGGGAGAATAATTTGCTTGTTTGATGGTTTAAAAAGTCGTTTCTTGAAGTCATTTAGGTTTCACAATATGTACTGGTAGAGTTTCATAGTCACTATGATAATTATGATATACATTTAGGACTGTTTAGGGGGCATGGATATGCTGAGGCTTCTGTAATTGTCATTGGAGAAGAATTATGTACATTGCACTGCTGCATACAGTCCTCACCTTCTGCGTACTCTTGGATATGCTAGACTATATCTGCTCAATGAGATACCAAAGTGAGGAAACATAGGTGATGTGATTGTGAAATGAGCAAAAATATTTGCACCTTTTTCAATTACATCACCTGTGTTTCCTAACATTACTAATCACATTGTGCTGATGAGGTTTAGGCCTGTTAGGGAGACAGAGGAGGTCTGGTCTTTGTTGAAGTGTGCAGTGGACATGACTCACTTCATCTGTTGGCCTGCACATGTATTATGTCTTCTGTACTCTTCAATAAGCCAAAATCTCATCTGCAACGCTGAGTAGGCCTCACCTCAAACAAACTTTTGTGACTGCCAGACCTGCCTTTTTGATCCTAGATATTTCTTGGTTTTACCATGGCAGACAGACAATCCAGCATACTTCTGCATAGGCCACACCTTATGGTGGTGCAAGGGCCTTGTAAATACGCCCTCATGTGTGCTTGGTAATTTTAAGTCTCTTCCCCCTGATGCAAGGGTCTTGTAAATGCACCCTCATGTGTGCTTGGCCATTTCAAGTCACTTCTTTCTGGTGCAAGGGCCTTGTAAATACGTCCTCATGTGTGCTTGGCAATTTTAACTCACTTCCCCCTGGTGCATGGGTGTGTTAAATTTGCCCTCATGTCTGCTAGGCAATTTTAAGTCACTTCTCCCTGGTGCATGGGTGTGGTAAATACGCCGTCATGTCTGCTTGGCAATTTTAAGTCACTTCCGGCTGGTGCAAGGGCCTTTTAAATATGCCCTCATGTGTGCTTGGCAATTTTAACTCACTTCCTCCTGGTGCATGGGTGTGGTAAATATGCAATACTTTCGCCCCCCTCAAAACTTCCAATAGAAATCGTCATACCCCATCAGCACCTTGGTTCTCGGAGGATCTCCGTAGGCAAAAACAACACTGCCGAAACCTAGAAAGGAGATGGCGCAAGCATTATTTTCCATCCGATAAATTAATCTATAAATCAGCCTTGACCAATTATAAACAAATAATCTTCACTCAGAAGACTAACTATTTTGTGTCACAAATTAACTCGGCACAAAACTCCACTAAACAATTGTTTCAGGTAGTGAACCAGCTTTCCAATCCCCCGGCACCCCCGGAGGACACATCCCAACAACTCTGTGACTCGCTTGCCAAGTTTTTTACAGACAAGGTTATGTCAATCTTTAGCACTTTTTCCCCTTCCATTCACTCTAGGGCATCAACATCTTCACCTGACCCTTCAAACACCTCAGTCACTTTTTCTCATTTTCAAGAAACCTCCCAAGAGTGTATCCAACACCTCATAACTAAAATCAAATCCGGTTCCCCCACTGACCCATGTCCACCTTCTATCCTTAATTCGATCGCACACATTATTTCACCAGCAATTTCTAACATTTGTAACACCATGTTCAGTACAGGAATATACCCCTCAGTATGGAAACAAGCAGTCATACGTCCACTTCTTAAAAAGCCTAACCTAGACCCGGGAGATCCAGCTAGCTACAGGCCCATTGCCTGTCTACCCTTTCCGTCCAAGATATTTGAGAGTCTTATGAACACGCAACTCTCTAACTTCATTGAAACCAACGATCTTCTAGATGACACACAATTTGGTTTCAGACAGGCACATGGCACAGAAACAGCACTTATTAAAGCAGCTGATGAGATTAGGTCTGCTATGGACAAAGGGGGAGCGGCGGTCCTGATATTATTGGACTTGTCCGCAGCCTTCGACACGGTCGACCATACCACCTTGGTCGACCGTGTCTCTGCCTTAGGGATTACTCACAAGGCAAAAAATCTCATCTCTTCATTCCTTGAGAATCGATCCCTAACAGTCAAACTGGGTCAATTTTGTTCGCCTACTTTCTCACTCCCATGCGGCGTTCCTCAAGGATCCTCGCTAAGTCCGACATTGTTTAATATATACGTGTCGGACTTGGCGAGGGTAATCAAAGCCCACAATATCAGCCTTACAACCTACGCCGACGACACACAGCTCGTCCTATCTATCCATCAAGATGGTGCTGATGTGGCCGTCAATTTTCAATTAGGCATGTTAGCAATAAGCGACTGGATGGCTGCCAATTGCTTAAAGTTGAATTCCTCCAAGACAGAGATAATGGTCTTTGGTAAACTGGAGCTCATCTGGTCTCCCGTCTGGTGGCCTGACAAGCTAGGTCCTCCCCCCACCCCGGTCACCAAGGTGAGGAACTTAGGGGTAATATTTGATGATAAATTGCTATTTACCCATCATGCTAACAATGTGGTGTCCTCTTCATTTTTTACGTTACGGAAAATAAAAAAGCTACTACCTTATATCCCCAGTTCTCATGCAAAAACACTCATCACCTCCTTGATTTTTTCACGTATAGATTATTGTAATGCTCTTTTTTTGAATGCACAGGCCAAAATTACTAATAAACTTCAGCTAGTGCAGAACGCGGCAGCCAGAGTCCTTCTCAAGATTCCCAAATTTCAATCCATCTCCTCCCACTTGCAAAACCTTCATTGGCTTTCCATCAAAAACCGCACCAGATTTAAGTCCCTCTGTATAGCATACAAAGCAATCAATAACATAGGTCCTGCTTTTCTCAGAGAGGCCTTTAAACCTAAAAACAACCCCAGAACCTTGCGCTCCTCTTCCTATCATTGTGTTAACATTCCTCGCACCCGAAGAGTTAACTGGGGAGACAGATGCTTTGTAATAGCCACAGCCAAACTTTGGAATTCTCTCCCCACCTACATCAAAATCAGCCCCACCCTCATGACCTTCAGGAGACAGTTGAAAACGTGGCTTTTCACTCAGTAAACTGCTCTTTCTGTTTAATTATTTTCTGTCTGACTACTTTTGATCTATAGCGCCGAGACACCTACGGGTATTTGCGCGCTTTAAAAGTCGCATAAATAAATAAATAAAATAAATATGCCCTCATGTCTGCTTGGTAATTTTAAGTCATTTCCCCCTGGTGCAAGGGTGTTGTAAATACACCCTCATGTGTGCTTGGCCATTTCAAGTCACTTCTTTCTAGTGCAATGGACTTGTAAATACGCTCTCATGTGTGCTTGGCAATTTTAATTAACTTCCCTCTGGTGCATGGGTGTGGTAAATACGCCCTCATGTCTGCTTGGCAATTTTAAGTCACTTTCCCCTGGTGCAAGGTCCTTGTAAATACGACCCTATGTGTTCTTGGAATTTTAACTCATTTCCCCCATGGTGCAAGTGCCTTGTAAATATGCCCCCTTTGTCTATGTTGTTAAATTACTGTAGATGGAATTGACATCTAGTGTGTTAATTGTTTGCCTACTGTTATTGGTTTACTGTTTGGTAATAGTGGTTAATATCAATTGTTTAAATATTTTTCCACAGATTTAACTGAAGATCTTTAGAAAACTTTAAAAATGCCCTCAAGGCAGCGAAAACTAAAAGAAGCAAAGCGACTTACACTCCATCTTGATAAAGATTTGGAACAGTCCTGTAATATGAAATCGTATCAAGTTGCCAAAAAAGCTCCGGGTAAGAAAATAAAATCATTTTTAAAAACAATTTGCAGACAAAAAAAAACAGTATTGAACATGTTTTAGTGCATAAGAAGAGAGACAATTTAAAGGAAAAGGAAAGGCCCGTAAAAAAAGTTTCTGCTAGAGCAGAAGATAAGTCTGTGCATGGCAGTAGAAGGGAAAATCAATTCAGGTAGAGAAAATTATTGATCAGGCTTTCGAAATTAAGCGAAAGTTATTTATTTTGGTAATCAATAGAATTAGGAAACTAAACAAGGTAATTTCTGATTTCAAATCAAATAGTAGATGGAAGAGAGTAGTTAATGGTAGTAATTTTTGTGAAGTATTCTCAGGAGAATGGATGCATAGTTAAGTTGTGAGGCATTTTTCAATGAGGAGAGTTACTATCAGGACAATGATTTGGTGCATGCAGTTGACACCAGTGGTCGAGCATATGAGGTAAAAGATGGTTGTCCGGTTGAAAAAGAAAAACTTGTGTCTGCAGATGCAGAAGAGGTGTTAGGTGATGAGATTTTAGGAAGACGTCCTAAGGGACCAGTCTACACCTGGAAATGTAGTAGCATTTGTAGTGTGCGACAGGATTCCATCAATTTGTTTTGTGATTTTGTACGTACATTTAATAAGAAAAGTTTAAAACAGAAAATGAAGTTGTTGCAAGAATTAGATCCTTGCAGAGTGATAGAAGTAACAGGTTTGCATGGGCATTCCCTGGCTTGTCTTTCCAGAAGAGTATGCCAGAGTGTTTTTCATCATTTCAGGATGCTAGCAGTGCATCACAATAAAGTGAGGAAATTAGTGAGAATGTTGTATTATGCTAAGAGTCCAGCAATTATGCTTAAACAATTGAGCAGTGCTCTTTTGCATGGTTCAGAACAACATGTGAAAAATATTTGTGAAGAAATTGAGTTCTGTTACTTTGCTAGTAAAGAGAACAATGTTGAAACTGACCAAGTAGAAGAAGGTAATGTGGAAGACAGTGTACAGATTTCTAATATAGATAGGTTTCACAAAGAAATTTCCAGCTTTCAGGTGAAATCAAGTGAGAGGCCTAATTTCACTTGTGTGTGTTGTCGACGGAGTTATTATAAGAATCAGACTAAGTTAGTGGATTTATATGCAAAAAGTGAAATGGAAAACAATAGTGAATGGAAGGCTTTTGCTACATACTTGATGGTAGAAAATTGTTTTGATTTGGGATCGGACCAACGTATATGTACTTATTGTTTTAACAAATTAAACCAAAACCGGATGCCTGCTAGAGCGGTTCATAATAATCTGGAATTGGTTGACATTCCTTCTGAATTGAAGGATTTAAATACTTATGAATCTATTTTGATTCAAAGTGTCCATCCCTTTCAGGCTATTGTACGAATGGAGCCAAAGACAGGGAAATTGCCTCCATCAGATTTACAGAGAGGATTAAAGGGAAGAGTTGTTTATTTGCCTTTAGATTTGAAGAAAAACATTAATACAATTGGAGTAGAGAAAGTGGAAGAGGAACCTCTGGTTATCCTAGTTAATGGTGTTCCGACAAAGAGTAAGAAAATCTGGCAAGATTTAGTGGATGTTAGGAAAGTCAAAAAGGCAACATTGTATTTGATAAAAAACAATGAGTACTACAAGAATGTATGTGTAGCAGAAGAGGAAGTAAGTGAAAAAGAAGACAGCGAATTGTGTGCTGGACAAATTGAGAAAGTAGAAGCCTCTAAAAATGAAGAAATATATAAACAGTATAGTGTTCATCCTTTGCATTCCAAGGAAGTAATGGGAATGCTATTGAGTTGTTTCAAATGAAACAAGCCAAAGGGAGTCCCATTAGTGTTTGGGAGGAAAGTTTGGAAGCTCGGTGTTTTCCACAGTTATTTCCCACAGGTCGAGGAGGACGATATGATGAGCGACCTGATCAAATTCCTGCTTCTGAATACCGGACTTTACAATTGCATGCAGAAGATCCTAGGTTTCGTCAATGCATTCCCTATTTGTTTCATCTACTGTTTGAAAGTGATCTGTCGGGACTGTCTTATGCAGTGAACCACATCCTGAAAAGTGGTTTACAACTGCGAAATATCTCAGCAAGGGACTTTACAGAAAAAGTCAATGTGCAAGACAGTATTTTGGATTCTCACCTGATTAATCTGATGGCATATCCGCGTGGTACTAATGAGTATTGGTACCGTCGTCATGGTGACTTAAAATGTATGCTGAGGAACTTAGGAACTCCCACATGGTTCCTCACTCTCAGCTGTGCTGAGTATGGCTGGGAAGACTTACTTGAATTTCTACGAGAGGCAAATAGAAACATTGAAAATATTGAATTCAAGACACCCGGAGAACTGTGATCTTTGGATCCAGTGAATGTATGCAGGCACTTCAATCATAGATTTGAAGCTATGATGTCTTTCATCACGAACAAGAAAAATCCACCTCTTGGAGAGGTATTGGATTTCTTCTGGAGAAAGGAGTATCAAGCACGAGGTGCTCCTCATATACATATGCTGCTATGGATCAAAGATGCACCCAAATTTGAAACAGATCCGGATGACTTAGTGATGAATTTCATAGAACAGTATTCTACATGTGCTGTTCCAAAGACAAAGGAAGACAAAAGTCTAAGAGAACAAGTTTTACGGTTTCAAAGCCATCGTTGTGGAAAGTACTGTCGTCGTAAATTCAGAAACAAGAACAAGTACTATACAAAATGTCGTTTTGGATTTCCACGATTGGTGATATCTAAAGGAAGAGTGAACAATTTGATGTCTTCGCTGCAACATAATGTGACAAGGAAATCACCCAAAAATACATACAATTTGAAGAGAAACGAAGAGTCCAAGAACATCAATGACTACAACCCAGTGATTTTGTCCATGTGGAATGCTAACATGGATATACAGTTTGTGGCTGACAACTGTATGGCTGTGGCTCGGTATGTGACGTCTTACATCACAAAAAAAGAAAAGACAGAACTCAAGGATATGTGGGAGGACATTTCCCATGAAAAGAGCCTCAGTAAGAAGTTGTACAGTTTCAGTCTGAAGATGTTGTCGCATCGAGAAATCAGAGCTTATGAATGTTCTGACCGGTTGTCTTCAGCAAGTCTCTATGCCAAATCTAGGAGTATCATTTGGGCAAGTCTTGGTCTTGCTGCAACGCGTAATCGAGTTCTCAAACCTGTACGGGAAATTGAGTATTTGGCGGAGAAGGAGCCAAGCAGTACAGATATTTTGAAGACCAACATGTTGGATACATATTATCCAAATAGAAGCAGTCACTTGGAGAATGTTTGTCCGTATGAGGTTCTACAAAATTACATTTTCAAGAGGAACATCACAGAAGATATTGATAAAGGAGTGCATGCTGTAATTGGAAGTGAGGGATGTCTGGTCAAGCAAAAAAAATGTCTATTGGTAAATCATCAAAAATTGGATTGCGAATCTCCAGAAAGAAAAGAGTTTTTCTATTTAGCTCTTTTGCAACTTTTCAAGCCTTGGCATGCAGAAGAGGAACTGCTTGGAGATTTCCTCTGTTATGAAGACTCTTTCAATGCAGCCAAGGAGTCCATAGAATGTTCTGTTTTCCCAAAATATCTAGAAATGTTGAATGCAGAAATCGAGCAGGAAGCAACAATAGCAGCCGAGATTGCTAGAGACAGTTCTCAGGACAGTCAGAGTTCTGTTTCATTGAGTCAGGATCCACTAGGAGGACCAGTTATTGAAAATGAAGCTGCCACTGCCATGATTGAAGTGGAAAGAGCCATGGCACATGCTCAGGAGGATGTGGTTAACTTAGAAGATTTAGAAAGACAACTTAACGTTGAGCAGAGGAAAATATATGACGAAGTTACCAACCAAATTGATCATGGATTAAGTCATGAGAAGAAACAGTGCTCATGTATGTCGTTGAAGCCTATCCAATTGTACGTGAGTGGAGAAGCAGGAACTGGAAAAAGTTTCCTCATTAAAGCAATTTCATGTTATTTGCAGAAAAGGACTGAGTCATCGCTGTCTTGTGTTGTCACCGCTCCAACTGGTCTGGCAGCACATAACATTAAAGGTATTACTTTGCATCGGCTACTGATGCTGCCAGTGGAGCATGATAACAAATTACAATATCACAAGTTATCGGGAGATGCTTGTTGTGAAGTATCTAGAGTCCTGAAGAAGATGAAACTTCTTATCATTGACGAAGTAAGCATGGTTTCCAATGTCATGCTTGCCTTTGTGCATTTGAGAATGCAGGATGTTCTTAAAACAGAGTATGATGTGTTATTTGGTGGCAAACACATCATTGTTTTCGGTGATCTTCTGCAGCTGACACCAGTGAAAGGACAACCAGTATTTAAACTGCTTACGCATGAAGATACCAGGAAGTGCCTAGGGAGCATTGGCAACGTTAACATATGGTTAAACTTCAGTTATGCTGAGCTTCGTGAAAATATGCGTCAGGCGAAGGATGAAGATTACAAGAATATTCTACAAGATGTTAGAATCGGGAAAGTGACTGAGCGTGGGAAAGAAGCTTTACATGCACGATTACTGTCAAATTTGTTTCCAGAACAAGACGTTCTGCCAGAGAATATTTTTCATAAAATTACTGAGAAGAAATCTGGAATATGTTTGATGCCAACTCTAGCAGAATGTTCCATCTTCAACAACAAAATGTTGAATTTAGAGAACCAAGAGATTGTGAAACTGGAAGCTATTGACAGAATAGAGCATATGGGTGCAACAATTGTTTTGTCTGAGAATTTGAAATCTAAATTGGATTCATTAGAGAAGACTATATCTAAAACTGCTGGTTTTGAAAAGACTCTGAATGTGTGCTTAAATTGCCGTATCATTTTGAGAAGGAATTTACATGTTGAAAGAGGTCTAGTAAATGGATCAATGGGTAATGTTGTTGATTTTGAGAAATACAGAAACAGGGATGGAATTGAATTTTTAAAAATTAAATTTGATGGCATTGAGGAAGTACAGCTAATTGGTCGTTGCACGGCTAGGTTTTTGCTTGTAAAAGACTTATATGTTCGCCGTAAGCAATTTCCTGTTTGCTTGGCATATGCGGTGACAATCCATAAATCACAAGGTTTAAGTGTAGACAGTGCTTTGGTGAATATTGGCAGTTCTGTGTTCAAGGAGGGTATGGCTTATGTAGCATTGTCACGAGTCAGAACTTTATCGGGTTTGTACTTGATTGAGTGTGATGTCACAAACATTTGTGCGGATCTAGATTGTGTTATGGAATACAATAGGTTAAGAAGAGAGTATGCGCCACATTTGCCTCAATATCCTTTGTTTGAGAAACGTGTGGTAGGCCGGAAACTAAGAAATGTCACTAATAGTAGGGAGGTTGTAGCAAAAAGACCAAAAGTCGATGAACCCAAAATTGTAAGCAGAAAGAAAATGAATTCTGTTGAAGATGTTGTTGGTTTTCAATTTGAAAATAGTTCTGGTGTGAACTGCTATGCTTATGTAGTGGTTAATGTTGTCTTTTCTCTAGAAACTTTAAAAGAACAGATTGTGATCAATTCGGATCAAAGTTTTTGCTGTTTGTTGAATTCTGTGTTAGAGAAATGTAGTGCTGATAGAACAAGAGTAGAAAGTGTGTCTGAAATTCGAAATCTGTTAGACAAATGTTCAGGTCAAACACAATTCTCTCAAAATATTCGGCAAGATTGTCAGGAGTTTTTAATGTATATGCTTAATGTATTGCAAGATGAAGGTGCAGATGTAGATCATCTGTTTGGCCTTTCTTATCAATGGCAGCATGACTGCGAGAATTGTACGTTATCAAGTATTACTAGTGTAGACTCAGAAAGATTTATATATTTAACTTTGCCAGACACTAAATCAGTATCCTTTAATAAGCTAGTAAAAGCAGCCGATCAAAACATGGAGTGTAGCCAATGTAAGTCTGCAATGCTGTCCACATTATTTATACGAAGATATGGCCAGTATGTCATTTTAATGTTCCAACGATGTAGGCCTGAAGGAACAAAATTGACAACTTTAATTAAAAATGTTGTGGCTTCTCAGTTGTCAATATCAGGAAGGACTTTTCTAACTGCAGCAATTATATATCATGAGTGTCCTTCAACAACATCAGGACATTACACAACTTATTTGAATTCTGGAAATGGCTGGTCATTCTGCAATGATTCTGTTTTAACTTTCAAAAAAAGATTGCCTTTTCACCTTCAAAATTCTTACCTGGTGTTCTTACAACCAAAATTTTAGGAAAGGAATCTCGGGATTTGTTCTGAGGAATTTCAAGAGGTTCTAATAGCTCCTACACTATATAGCCTTGTGGATAAGTGTAGCACAGAGCGAAAATTGTTTTTTTTAATAAGCTAATTCAAGCAGCAGATCAAAAGAAGGAGTAGAGGTGATGTAAGTCTGTAATGCTGACATTATTTACAGAAACTTATCGGTGAAATGTCATTTTACAATTCCAACTATATAAACCGGATGTAAATAAGTTGTCAAGTCTAATTAAAAATGTTTTGGCTGCACAGTCGTCGATTGCAGGAAGAACATTTGTAACTGCAGCTATTATATGACATGATGGTCCTTTAACAACTTCAAGATATTACACAGCTTATTCGAAATGTAAAAAAGGCTGGTCTTTCAGCAATGATTAGAATTTGACTATGAAGCAATGTTGCCTTTTGACTTGTTTTCAGAAGTGAGAATTTAGGGTAGGTAACTGGATTATAATGATTCTAGGTGTTGCTGTAATTTAGTGTGCTGTTTTAAATTGCTTTGTATGTCTCATTTTTCTTAAAACAATAGAGCTTATCTTTCAGAAAGTGGCGGGCAGAAAATAATAACAGCACAACAGAGTATAAGCTGTTCATAGGACATCCTTTGACGTCATGGAAAGTAAGTTACTTTTGAGGAGTTTTGATTTCTGATTGATTATATTATATGGGTTTTTTAAACACAATCATTTTGATTGTGTTTTTTTTTCCCCGCTGTTATATGATGAATACCTTCAACTCACTGTTTTCAGTGAAATTTGATATATTCTGAGAACAGCAAAAATAAACCATTTAATATGTATAATTAATTCTGTACTTTGAATTGTGATTTTTAATATGTACTCATCTTGTCTCATGCTCACTCATCTTTTACTACTTTCTATCAATTTTAAAATTTTTGTTCTCTCATTCACAGATTGAAAGTATAAAAATAACACACGACTAAGTTAACGATAATTATAAGGTAAGTGTTTAGTACTCATTCTGTTACATCTCTTTTACATTTAACTTTTATTAGTTCTACTGCTTCATTTCTTTAACCCTCAGTTTCCTGCCTTTGCTACTTCCCTCATTCCTTTTTCTATTACTTTTTTACTCTACTCTTTCCACTCCTGTTCTCAGTCGCTCTTTAAACAGCATCTCTGTGTTACTCCCTCTAACTGTCTTTCTTTTAACATTACTCTCAGTTTACTTACTCTTCTTTTTTACCGGCACGCGAACCGGGAAGCGAACCAAAAGAAATAGAGGTTGTCAGAGTGCTTAACATTCTAGCAATTTCTTATAAAGGGGAGGTAGTTCTGAAAAGAACTTTTTTTTTTATTATTTTTGTTGTGTTATATTTTTTTTATTATTTTTCTGAACAATTTTTTTTTTTGTATTTTTTGAACGGTTTTATATTTTTTTTGTTTTTTTGATGGGGTGGAGAAACGAAAATGATTCAATATGAAGGGCTCAACAGGAGCAACAAAAAAAAAAGATAATTTATTTTCTGGGGCGTTTTGGACATTTGTGATTGTCAATTGCTTTATTGATTAAATGTATGCTACTCTCCCTGAAGCAAATCAGTTGGCCACAAAAAAGGCATACGTGCTTCACATTGCCAAATTTCATTTGGATATTTGGGACCATCTCCCTCGCCTCTAGTCCCGTCACTGCCTCTTCATTGGATGTACTGGCCACAGGTCGGGGGTTATCCAGCAGATCACGTACTTGTGCAGCACTGTTATTTATAGGGTGCCACCTTTCCATGTGCCGATGCATGGTATAATTGCCATAACTGTATTTCTTTTCTGTTCCTCTGGACAGTTAATTTTTACAGATCAGACAGGTAACGTACCGGGCATTTACCTTTTTTTGTCCCTGGGGAAATGTAAAAAATTGCCATATATAATTTTCTTTGACATGGGACCTCCTTGGCTGTTCAGGTAAAAACCTCCTTCTCCCTTGCTCCTCTTCCTCTTCTTCCTCTTCTTCCTCCTCTTATTGTAGGATAACCTGCGGAGGTGGTCCTCTCTTCCTAGGAGGTGGTGGTGGTGGTGGGGGTGCACCAGCTGCAGCTATTAATGAAGCCATTTCTAAGGTATTCAAAGTAGGTCTTTCTCTCATAAAAATGAAAGTCAGAGTGAGGAAAAAAGGTGGGGCTTTCATCATTTGGGAAAAAAAATGTTTTAAACCAATGAAAAGTGTTATTTTTAGGTCATATGGCCAAGCCTTACATCATTAGGAAACCAAAAGTAAAATGAACCAATGAAAAGTTTTATGAACAAGTCACAGGACCTGTTATGCTTACGTTACGCGTCCCGCTACGCACCCTGAGTGCTTCTGGGGCCCTGCGCGCCTCTGTTCGCGTTCCGGAGCGCTTCCGGGTGCGCTAACGCGGCGCGTCATAAGACACATTACGCGGTAACGCGATACGTCGCGCTTACGCGACGCATCACGATGTTGCTTTCTAACGCGGTAGTTGCGCTATCGGAACGTTTACCGGTTCGCGGACCGGGTGGCGGAACAAAATGAAGCTAACGGGAAGCTGCCCGGTTCGCAGACCGGCAGCGAAACAAAAAAAAATTATTAAAAAATATATATAAATAAAAAAATTATATTACAAAAATATAAAATATATTTTTGCATTAGAATAAGAATACATTTTACAGCTTTTGATATTTGCTATTAAAAAACCATTGAAATTCACTGAAAAAACCATAGGTTATAGACCATATATAGTTAGGAATTAGCATTTACAAAACCTTAAAAATTTACTGAAAAAACCATAGGTTATAGACCATATATAGTTAAGGATTAGCATTTACAAAACCTTATTTTACTTGCACAAAACCATTGAAATCCGCATATATAGTTAGTTGCACTAACTATATATCGTGCACCCGCAATCCACTGCTGATGATGTCACATATTACATCATTCATGACATGGTCAGTGACATCAGTGATGACATCACTGATGACAACATCCAGTGACTGTATGTTTCTGTAGAGTTAAAATATGTCTTACATATTGAAGAATGAGTGGATGTATAAGTGTCTGGATGAAGGATTTAGTAGGTGCATGACTGATTGTATGAGTGAGTGATTAGATGTGTCTCACTGAGTGCATGGGTTAGTGACTAAACTGTCTTACTTTGTACATCATTATGTCTGCTGTTCTGTAAACTGCTGCATGTGTTGATCAGTAGCTATATGAGTAACTATATGGGTTATTGATTGGTTGCCCAAGTATTTGTATGGGAGACTGAGTGTGAGTGTATGGGTGGCTGGGAGGTGTGTGACTCTGTGCATAGATGTGTGAACAGTTGATTCACTAGATGTATGGGTTCAAAAGTGCATGTGGAATTAGCTGTATGGGCGGTTGACTGTGTGCATGAGTGTATTGGTGAGTGAATTGATATCTTAGTGCAACATGTCAAAGTAAGACACAGTACATGTGAGAGTTGACATATATAAATAACTGTGCATAAGAGCCAGTGAATGTGTGAGTGGCTGTATGGATCATTGTGAACTTGTATCAGGGATTGTATAAGAGAGTATATATGTGTTATTATATGTTTGAATAAGTAAGGTGTGTATAACTGTATAGTTGAGGAAATGGAAGTGTGATTGATTCTTTGCATGACTGACTAGGTGTGTGGGTAACTCCATGGATGAGTGACAGTCTGTGAGTGTCTGTTTACACTGAGTGTATGTAAGGTTATATTAGAGTCTGAAGAGGTTCAACGTATTATCACATGAATGATATCATCAGTGATGTGATCAGTAATGTCAAATGAGATGTCATCAGTGATGTTATCAGTGATGTCATTTGAGATGTAATCAGTGATGTCATCAGTGATGCCACTGACCATGTCATGAATGATGTAATATGTGACATCATCAGCAGTGGATTGCGGGTGCGCGATATATAGTTAGTGCAACTAACTATATATGCGAATTTCAATGGTTTTGTGCGAGTAAAATAAGGTTTTGTAAATGCTAATCCCTAACTATATATGGTCTATAACCTATGGTTTTTTCAGTGAATATATATATATATAATATTATTATTTTTTCAAACACCTCCATTTTACCTGCTTTTTCTTTAGAAAACTACTCCTTTCAGCTCCAACCTTCTCCTGACTACTATTACTCCACTTCAAAGTGCTTAGAACTTTTGGCCTGCGCGCTCTTTGCTGTTATTTCATTTTAACTGTGCCTATTTTAAAACTTATTTGCGCTGCTGGGCATCGCGTCACAGAGCTGCTAGAGCTTGCTAATCCTGCTAATATTTGCGCCGCTTACCTAGTGTCGGCTCCGTAGGCCGGGGAATTGGACAGGCTTACCTGCATTATAATTGTTCTCCACCCGCATTCGGCGGGATACAGATAGATTAGCGTGTCCGACCGCCATCTTGGGTGGGGCTGAAGCCTGGGAGCACTTCGGGCGCCATCTTGCGAAGGGCAAGGGACGCAGGAGGCGGACTTCCGCACTTGGTGAGCTTATTTAAGCCACCGAGCGCGTAGACAGGTCAGAACTTTTGGCCTGCGCGCTCTTTGCTGTTATTTCATTTTAACTGTGCCTATTTTAAAACGTATTTGCGCTGCTGGGCATCGCGTCACAGAGCTGCTAGAGCTTGCTAATCCTGCTAATATTTGCGCCGCTTACCTAGTGTCGGCTCCATAGGCCGGGGAATTGGACAGGCTTACCTGCATTATAATTGTTCTCCACCCGCATTCGGCGGGATACAGATAGATTAGCGGGTCCGACCGCCATCTTGGGTGGGGCTGAAGCCTGGGAGCACTTCGGGCGCCATCTTGCGAAGGGCAAGGGATGCAGGAGGCGGACTTCCGCACTTGGTGAGCTTATTTAAGCCACTGAGCGCGTAGACAGGTCAGAACTTTTGGCCTGCGCGCTCTTTGCTGTTATTTCATTTTAACTGTGCCTATTTTAAAACTTATTTGCGCTGCTGGGCATCACGTCACAGAGCTGCTAGAGCTTGCTAATCCTGCTAATATTTGCGCCGCTTACCTAGTGTCGGCTCCATAGGCCGGGGAATTGGACAGGCTTACCTGCATTATAATTGTTCTCCACCCGCATTCGGCGGGATACAGATAGATTAGCGGGTCTGACCGCCATCTTGGGTGGGGCTGAAGCCTGGGAGCACTTCGGGCGCCATCTTGCGAAGGGCTAGGGACGCAGGAGGCGGACTTCCGCACTTGGTGAGCTTATTTAAGCGACCGAGCGCGTAGACAGGTCAGAACTTTTGGCCTGCGCGCTCTTTGCTGTTATTTCATTTTAACTGTGCCTATTTTAAAACGTATTTGCGCTGCTGGGCATCGCGTCACAGAGCTGCTAGAGCTTGCTAATCCTGCTAATATTTGCGCCGCTTACCTAATGTCGGCTCCGTAGGCCGGGGAATTGGACAGGCTTACCTGCATTATAATTGTTCTCCACCCGCATTCGTCGGGATACATATAGATTAGCGGGTCCGACCGCCATCTTGGGTGGGGCTGAAGCCTGGGAGCACTTCGGGCGCCATCTTGCGAAGGGCAAGGGACGCAGGAGGCGGACTTCCACACTTGGTGAGCTTATTTAAGCCACCGAGCGCGTAGACAGGTCAGAACTTTTGCCTGCGCGCTCTTGCTGTTATTTCATTTTCACTGTGCCTATTTTAAAACTTATTTGCGCTGCTGGGCATCGCGTCACAGAGCTGCTAGAGCTTGCTAATCCTGCTAATATTTGCGCCGCTTACCTAGTGTCGGCTCCGTAGGCCGGGGAATTGGACAGGCTTACCTGCATTATAATTGTTCTCCACCCGCATTCGGCGGGATACAGATAGATTAGCGGGTCCGACCGCCATCTTGGGTGGGGCTGAAGCCTGGGAGCACTTCGGGCGCCATCTTGCGAAGGGCAAGGGACGCAGGAGGCAGACTTCCGCACTTGGTGAGCTTATTTAAGCCACCGAGCGCATAGACAGGTCAGAACTTTTGGCCTGCGCGCTCTTTGCTGTTATTTCATTTTAACTGTAGCTGCTAGAGCTTGCTAATCCTGCTAATATTTGCGCCGCTTACCTAGTGTCGGCTCCGTAGGCCGGGGAATTGGGCAGGCTTACCTGCATTATAATTGTTCTCCACCCGCATTCGGCGGGATACAGATAGATTAGCGGGTCCGACCGCCATCTTGGGTGGGGCTGAAGCCTGGGAGCACTTCGGGCGCCATCTTGCGAAGGGCAAGGGACGCAGGAGGCGGACTTCCGCACTTGGTGAGCTTATTTAAGCCACAGAGCGCGTAGACAGGTCAGAACTTTTGGCCTGCGCGCTCTTTGCTGTTATTTCATTTTAACTGTGCCTATTTTAAAACTTATTTGCGCTGCTGGGCATTGCGTCACAGAGCTGCTAGAGCTTGCTAATCCTGCTAATATTTGCGCCGCTTACCTAGTGTCGGCTCCGTAGGCCGGGGAATTGGACAGGCTTACCTGCATTATAATTGTTCTCCACCCGCATTCGGCGGGATACAGATAGATTAGCGGGTCCGACCGCCATCTTGGGTGGGGCTGAAGCCTGGGAGCACTTCGGGCGCCATCTTGCGAAGGGAAAGGGATGCAGGAGGCGGACTTCCGCACTTGGTGAGCTTATTTAAGCCTCTGAGCGCGTAGACAGGTCAGAACTTTTGGCCTGCGCGCTCTTTGCTGTTATTTCATTTTAACTGTGCCTATTTTAAAACGTATTTGCGCTGCTGGGCATCGCGTCACAGAGCTGCTAGAGCTTGCTAATCCTGCTAATATTTGTGCCGCTTACCTAGTGTCGGCTCCATAGGCCGGGGAATTGGACAGGCTTACCTGCATTATATTTGTTCTCCACCCGCATTCGGCGGGATACAGATAGATTAGCGGGTCCGACCGCCATCTTGGGTGGGGCTGAAGCCTGGGAGCACTTTGGGCGCCATCTTGCGAAGGGCTAGGGATGCAGGAGGCGGACTTCCGCACTTGGTGAGCTTATTTAAGCCACCGAGCGCGTAGACAGGTCAGAACTTTTGGCCTGCACGCTCTTTGCTGTTATTTCATTTTAACTGTGCCTATTTTAAAACTTATTTGCGCTGCTGGGCATCGCGTCACAGAGCTGCTAGAGCTTGCTAATCCTGCTAATATTTGCGCCGCTTACCTAGTGTCGGCTCCGTAGGCCGGGGAATTGGACAGGCTTACCTGCATTATAATTTTTCTCCACCCGCATTCGGCGGGATACAGATAGATTAGCGGGTCCGACCGCCATCTTGGGTGGGGCTGAAGCCTGGGAGCACTTCGGGCGCCATTTTGCGAAGGGCAAGGGACGCAGGAGGCGGACTTCCGCACTGGTGAGCTTATTTAAGCCACCGAGCGCGTAGACAGGTCAGAACTTTTGGCCTGCGCGCTCTTTGCTGTTATTTCATTTTAACTGTGCCTATTTTAAAACTTATTTGCGCTGCTGGGCATCGCGTCACAGAGCTGCTAGAGCTTGCTAATCCTGCTAATATTTGCGCCGCTTACCTAGTGTCGGCTCCGTAGACCGGGGAATTGGACAGGCTTACCTGCATTATAATTGTTCTCCACCCGCATTCGGCGGGATACAGATAGATTAGCGGGTCCGACCGCCATCTTGGGTGGGGCTGAAGCCTGGGAGCACTTCGGGCACCATCTTGCGAAGGGCAAGGGACGCAGGAGGCGGACTTCCGCACTTGGTGAGCCTATTTAAGCCACCGAGCGCGTAGACAGGTCAGAACTTTTGGCCTGCGCGCTCTTTGCTGTTATTTCATTTTAACTGTGCCTATTTTAAAACGTATTTGCGCTGTTGGGCATCGCCTCACAGAGCTGCTAGAGCTTGCTAATCCTGCTAATATTTGCGCCGCTTACCTAGTGTCGGCTCCGTAGGCCGGGGAATTGGACAGGCTTACCTGCATTATAATTGTTCTCCACCCGCATTCTGCGGGATACAGATAGATTAGCGGGTCCGACCGCCATCTTGGGTGGGGCTGAAGCCTGGGAGCACTTCGGGCGCCATCTTGCGAAGGGCAAGGGACGCAGGAGGTGGACTTCCGCACTTGGTGAGCTTATTTAAGCCACCGAGCGCGTAGACAGGTCAGAACTTTTGGCCTGCGCGCTCTTTGCTGTTATTTCATTTTAACTGTGCCTATTTTAAAACGTATTTGCGCTGCTGGGCATCGCGTCACAGAGCTGCTAGAGCTTGCAAATCCTGCTAATATTTGCGCCGCTTACCTAGTGTCGGCTCCGTAGGCCGGGGAATTGGACAGGCTTACCTGCATTATAATTGTTCTCCACCCGCATTCGGCGGGATACAGATAGATTAGCTGGTCCGACCGCCATCTTGGGTGGGGCTGAAGCCTGGGAGCACTTCGGGTGCCATCTTGCGAAGGGCAAGGAACGCAGGAGGCCGACTTCCGCTCGGTCTAATACCATAAAAAGGATGGCTGACCAAGCGTGCAGCGGTTGTGCGCAGCGGGCGCGTCGTTGGCGCGCCGGAGGTGCGCCAGAGGTAAGCCCGTTTGCGCCCGTTCGCGCAACGGGCGCGCATAGGGCCGCTTCCTCTGGCGTTCTGCACTCTCCTCGCTTGGTCTATTCTCTGGCTGCCCTTTTGGAACTGAGACCGACTCAAGCATCCCCGACTCAGAGGGCTAATGCTTTACTCCTGTCTCAATCTCTGTCTTGTGGACTGCTTAATGTCCGGTCGCTCTGCAAGCACCACACAGAGATTGCCTTCCTTATCGAATCTTCGGGGCTGGATGTTTTGTTTTTAACTGAAACATGGACTCGGGAGGACTGTCTGGTTGAATTGGGCTTGGCTTGCCCCCCAGGCTTTAAAATCATCCATACCCCTCGGTTGAAGAACAGAGGTGGTGGAATTGGTGTCATTTATAGAGAAACGCTGGGTCTCTTCCAGCTTAAAATTAGAGCGGTTTCGGGCTTTGAACTGATGGGGTTCTCTATTAAAGATCTGGAGAGAACACTGATCACAGGCGTGCTGTGTTATCGCCCTCCGGGTTCTGTACCTTCCCTATCAGACTTCCTTGACCTGATATATGACCTATCTAACACTCACTCTAAGCTGCTGGTCCTAGGGGCCTTCAACCTATGGCAGGGTGGTCCGCTGGATGGTGCGTTCACGACACTCTGCCAAGCTTTTGGCGACATTCAGTTGCAGCAGCTGGTCCGATCAGCGACCCACAGGGGAGGCCATGTCTTGGATCTGATTTTCGCTGACGCACAACTAGTAGTGGTCAACAATATCCTATGCCAATGCTGGACCGACCACGCACTGGTGGCTTTCTCCCTTTGCATAGGGGATTATTCCTAGGAGGCAGCCGGTGTCGGACTGTCTAAATTGGGAAGACCTTGGTCCCGACTACTCAGTTCATCTCCATTACCTTCTCTACTACCAGATAATTTTTTTCTGAGTAACTCAGTGGAGGAAAGTTATCGTACCTTGTGCCGGTCTATTACCAACACGCTAGACAAGGTTGCGCCCCTTCGTAGGTCTCGTGGTAGATTGAACCGGGCTCGTCCCTGGTACACGGAAGAGCTATGGCAGCAGAAGCTGTGCTGCAAACGTGCTGAGAGAGCTTGGAGAAAGCAGTACTCGACCTCAGCAAGGGCCTCGTTTAGGCTGGCACTGCAGGGCTATAAGGCGCAGATTAGGCTGGCTAAGGCGGCTTTTTTGGAAACCACTTTGAACCAGGCGCCTAATAAGTCTCAAGCCCTGTTTAAAATTGTCAGGGATCTATCCCACCCTGTGTGTGTGGCCAACACGGTCTATGCGTTGCAAGCCCTGTGTGACTCCTTGGCGGGTGCTTTTGAGGAGAAGACTGCAAAGATCTTAGAGGGCTTAAAAAACGCACTGCCCCCGGCTCTCGGTCTGGGAGCTCCGGTTAGCCCGTTCAGTCAACCCCGGCCGGTTGCCTCTAACCTTGGCTCGGGAGCTCCGAACGGGTCCCCCAATCGACCCCAGCCGATTGAATCAGCTCTCATCCTGGGAGCTTTCGACTCGGGAGCTCCGGTTGGTCCGTCCAGTCGACCCCTGCCGGGTGCCCCTAACCCTAGTCTGGGAGCTCCGGACGGATCACCCAGTCGACCCCAGCCGAGTGACCTAGTTCTTAGTTTGGGAGCTCCGGATACTCCCTCCAGTCGACCCCAACTAAGACTTTTTCCCTGTCCTTCCTTTGAGGAATTCTGCAGCTTGGCACATACGGTGTCCTCGGGCTCTCCGCTCGACCCACTGCCTCCCAAATTCTGGAAGGTGTTGCATGCGGAACTTTTCCAGCCTTTGTATTCCATCTGCCTCCAGTCTTTGGATTTGGCATCTGTTCCCGAATGCTGGAAGCTAGCAGTAGTGTCACCTCTGCTCAAGAAACCAACGTTGGACCCGGCCTGTCTTTCCAACTATAGGCCAATCTCCTTGCTCCCTTTTCCTATTAAGATTATGGAAAAATGGGTGACCCGCTCACTTTCAGGCTTCCTGGAGGAAATCGGATGGTTTGATGAGACACAGTTCGGCTTCCGCCACGGGACGGAGACCGCACTGGTAACCGTACTGGACAATCTTCGCTCGCGTGTAGACAGTGGTCGGGCAGCCTTTTTAGTGCTGCTCGACATGTCGGCCGCGTTCGACACGGTGTGCCATCAGACCCTCATCAGGAGACTGGAGGGGTGTGGGGTCACAGAGGGAGCAAGAGACTGGCTGATATCCTATCTTGACAGCCGGCAGCAGTTGGTCTCGCTCCCCCCATTTCGGTCTGAGCCACGGAAAGTAGGGCAGGGGGTCCCACAGGGCTCGGCCATCAGCCCTATACTCTTCAATCTGTACCTCCGCCCCCTGGTCCGGCTTATAAAATCTTTTGGTGTCTCGGCTTTTAATTACGCCGACAACACCCAGCTGGTCTTTTCGCTGGAAGGACACAATGCGGTCCTGCTGGAGACATTTCATCGCTGTATGGCAGCCATAGCGGACTGGCTACGGGCTAACTCTCTACAATTTAACAGCACAAAGACGGAGGTGCTCTTTTGCTCCATAGACCGGATTCCGCGGGTACTTCCAGAGAACTTTTGGCCTACCACCTTTCCTGAGCCAGTGTCGGCTGCGGAATCAGCTCGTAATTTGGGGGTGATCTTCGGCCCAAACCTACAGCTTGACTTGCACGTTAACAAAACCATCTCTACGTGCATGATGCTGCTACGCATGTTGCGTAAAGTTCTGCCCCTTCTCCCAGGCCAGGCCGGAAGTAGTTCGCGGGACCATACTAAGTCGATTAGACTATTGTAATGCGCTACTCCTGGAGGCCCCAAAAAATCTGTTGGGGAAGTTACAACGGGTGCAGAATATGGCCGTCAAGCTGGCTCTTTCCCGCCCTAACTTTAGCTCTTCCACTCTAGCTTTAAGAGATCTTCATTGGCTACCGGTACACCTGCGTGTACTGTATAAAGCGGCGTGCCTGGTGTTTAAGGCAGTACATCAACAGGGCCCAGTGCCCTTGCAGAATATGTTTGCCTGGTACTCTGCTTCGCGGCCCCTCTGCTCCTCTTCGGCTCATCTGCTTGTGGTCCCGAGGTTTCAGAGAGTAAGGATGGGTGGCCGCTCATTTAGTGTTGCAGCGGCCAAACTTTGGAACTCCCTGCCACTCTCTTTGAGAAGCCACAGGGACTACTTCCCGTTCAGGAAAGCGTTAAAAACGTATCTCTTCCCTAGAAATGTTTGAGCAGTGAAGTGTGACCGTCCGAAGTTCAAGCGCCAGGATGCCCTTTGGGTGACAGGATCGCGCTTTATAAGTATACCTACCTACATACATACATAGAGTATTGATTGTGGGCCACGGCTATACCTATTGGAACTTGAATTTGCTAAATGTGCAGATTACTTGGTTTGGCCAGAGAGGTTTAAAGTTTAATCAGTTGCTGGCTTTGGTGAAATCCATTGTGGATTCCCAAGCTCCTCACCTTGTGCACTGTGGTGGCAACAACCTAGGCACATTGACTGTGGTAGAGCTGGAATTCCGAATGAAAGAAACTTTTGCAGAACTGATGTCACTTTTCCCTCACATTGTCTTTGTGTACTCTAATATATGACAATGACAGAAATGATAGTGGTCCCATCAATTCTGTCCACAGATTAATAAAGCCAGGAAACATGTAAATAAAACTGTTTCTGCATTCCTCAGAGACCATTGCATGGGCTGTATATATAACAACAATCTGTGTTTTGACATGCATGGAATTTATAGAAATGATGGAATGGACTTTACGGATGAAGACAACAGGTTGTTTCTAAGTAACATGAAACTGTGCATCCGGTCTTATGAATAGCAGCCATATACACACAACCAACACAACGGTTCTTGTCGGAGCCACCCTAGTTCCCTAAATATTGTGATACACCCAAAAAAATGTAAAAAAATCTATTTTGAACATTGCACTATACATAGTACTAGAAACATACTTCTTTTAAAGCATGTTGAAAGTCATATTTTTGTACTTAACTTCTTTTAAAACCATCTTTCAGACCAATTTTCCATTTTCACAGTTAATCCGAATGTCGTGACGACGTAGTGAACTATGACGATCACGCCTTTTCCATCAAGTGTAAAACACATATATCCATACATATTACAGTATTGTACACACTAGGGGTTTCTGACAGTATTCTCTAAAGTCATGTTTTTCTAGAGAAAATCGCGACCCCCGTGGACACTTCATGAAAACAGAAAACAAAAGCAGACATTCAATGGCCACCAGAACATCCAAAAATAATATGTAAAAAATCCATTCTAAACATTGCCCTACACATATTACTATATAAAAAAGTCTTTCAAAGAATATTTGAAACGTATATTTTTCTACTTTGTTTAAAAACCATCTTTCAGACCTTTTTTTCTGTTTTCGCGTTTATTCAGGACATCGCAATGACATTGTTAACTGTGACAATCATACCTTTTCCATAAAGTAAAAACACACATATGCACATACATTATAGTGTTTAACACACTAGGGGTTTATTACTGTATACTTCAAACTCATGTTTTCCCGTCTATTTCTAGAACAACCATCTCTAAAACCTATTTTCCGTTCCCGCAGTGAGGCTAGAGATCGCAATGACATCGGTAATCGTGATCCCCGAGGTTAGGTTGTGAAAGCAGAAAGCAAAGGCAGGAATTCAATAGGTTCCACCATATAAAAAAGGATAACTATATAATTAATTCTAACCATATAATTAATTATAACCATCACAGTAGATAACTCACTAATAATAAAGTTATAGCCAAGTCAAAAAATGTGTTTCCTATGGAAACTGGGCCCTAACTATAACTACCCACTGGCGACCGCCAGTAATTAATATATAAATTAGCTAGGGAAATATATACAGGCACATATATATTTGGGATCTGTTTACATTGGCAGTGTATCATTTGTTGTCTGTAACATATGAGAAATCAAGCTTATGTCAATTGTGTACTCTCTTCCATGTTGATGTGACATTGTAACATAACGTGATCACTGTTGCTGTAGTTTTTCCCAATGTAATAAAGAATTATGGGCTTTACAGTGTAACACTCTCCCAGTCTCATTGACCGCGATATACCTAATCAAGGAGAAGCATTTGAACCATGCATTGGTGTAGCAAATGTATGAAATCCTTTTTCTAAAAACATAAAGACGGGCTGTCCATTTCTGTTTGTGAGTGTTCACTTTTTCCTTTTCTTAGAAGGCAAATCTTTGCTTGATTTTCTACAGAACTTATTCATTTCTTTTTGCTCTATGCCTAAATGCTTAATAGATTGATGTTCCAAATCATGTATTTCTGTACTTATAATTTTGAGTAAACCTTTAAGCTTTAGCCCTTGTTTGTCATTCTTATGGAGAATGCTTACATCCTCATCTTAATGTGTGACAATTCAATAAAATAGAATAGAGATGAGTCTATCAGGGAGCATCAAAGTTCGTTCTGAACTACATCGCTTCCTGTCCAAGTAGTTGTTACACATTGGGCAGTGATAGTGTGGACGCGCGCCTAGAGACGATCCTTGTATAGCGCGCTATATAAATGTTATCGCCTGCTCTGCACTCACTCACTCACTTATGCGGGGTCACTGCCTTACACTTCTCATCCGGTAGACTTTGACAGTAAAGAAGTGACAAACTAGGGTAGAAGCTGTGGATTCCCGGACCCGCTGAGCACCGCCGGGGGGGGTGAAGCTAGCTCCACGGAGCCTCCCTCCTGCACAGAGGTGGCTGGCATTAGGCCAATGTGGCTTGCAAAGTGGAGAGGTCTGCCCCACCCCTCTCCTGTCCTCCAGAGTTAACGCTCCATTCTACCCACATTTACCCTTGAGTCCCTCAACTCTTCTGTTTAGGGAGGGCTTGCACATTCACCCATAGCTGGCGACAACAACAAAGGAACAAAGTAAATAACAATGGCAGGACATGAGATATGTGGCACTCGCAGAATTCTTCAGGGTGGCTAACCACTTGCTCCTAGCTTTCAGCCTCCAAGCCCTCTAAATTCTACACTCTACATACTATTTCAGATCCCCTGATAGGTGTATAAGCACTTGGAGCCGTGGTGAACTATGGGTACCTTCTGTGCACACACGGGTCCTGCGTCTGTGCCTATAAAGTGGCCAGATCTGCAATTCATAAGCTACAGAGGCACTGCAATCTCCCACACAGATTATTAACGGGGCGGTGTGGAGTGTGGAGTGGCGGCCAGCTCTACATTGCTGCATCGCTACATTGGTGCAGCCAGCTCCTTGTGACTGCTTCTGCCTGACGCAGTGTTTCCACCTGACCTCCGTTCAATTCCTGCTCCTCCTCACACAGCTGCCAGATTCAGAGCAGGACAGAGGCAGAGGCAGGGGGGCCCAGAGAGTGAAGAAAGAAGAGAGCACAAAAGGTCCTCAATAGGTCATTGAAGGCCCAGATAGCCTCAGGGGCCAAGGAGGTGCACCATGAAGGTGCTGCGTTCTGTTACAGACTACTGTAAGCAGGCTATAAAACATCCCCAACATCTCCCAAAGCCTCTATATCCTCCATCGGAAAAGGTTGGTCGGCACATGGAAAGTCAAGTGGCAATGCCACAAGGAAGCTTCCCAGAAGAAAGGGCATCGCCCTCAGAGCCAATACCACATTGGTTCTGCCTGTTGAGCCCAGTGCACCCTTAATGCAGCAGCAAGCCTTGTCTCAATCAGGAGGCCAGCCTTCACAGGTGCAGATCAGTGAATTTTTCAGCAAGGTCTCAGCCCAAGTCCAGGCCCTGCTCAGCTCACCTCTATCAGCTACCCTACAATCCGGCCCAGGAGCAGGGGTCAACGCACAGCCTTCTACCCCCAGGACCATTGCCAGGATGCCCCGTTACCCCTCGAGCCCCAGTCATCTCCGGGGGACCCCACAATGACCCTGGATAACTTCTTTGACAACAAGAGAGCCCACTCTCCCAGCCCTGGAAGACCCCCCTTGCCATAGCTATTACAACATGTCCCTTAAAGTCAACCTTCTCAACCACAGCTAAGCTTCAAGCTCAAGCAATCAGCCCGCTTGCCACCTCAAACTTTCGTGAGTGCTGGGGTGGCCCAGAAGTAGCCAAGGTTTTCCCTTGAGTCCACATCATCCTCGACGTCATCTTCGACGGGCCGCACCCTGGGCGCCCATCAAACAGAACTAACTGATTTTCTGACGCCAATAATGAGACCAAAGTGCGGAAGCCCCATTGACCCAAGAAATCTATCAGACCGGTTCCTCGCCTCTCCAGACGTCTGAATCGAGGCTTCCCTGACCTAAACACTGGGCCTTGACACAGGGACCAATTACAACCTCCACAGTCCAACACAAGCATATAAGAAACCATCGCCGCCAACAGACCCCATGAGTGCCACCTTGGTCTCAATGACCTCTTTACATGTAAAATAAGACTCCATTGCCACATCACCGCTATGGCAATCGCAGAAGATGGATACTCAGGGAGATTTAATTCAAACTATGGCGTTAACCTTAGCTGACCTGGGCACCAGGATAAAAAATACCATATTGCTATTGGATGCCATTAATACATGTTCTTGTTCTCCACTAATCAATAAACGTGTGTCCCTCCCTGAAATATTACGCTCACTTCTGGATAGCATACAGACCCAGGGCTGCACAAACTCCACTCAAAATTGACAAATTGGGTTTCCCTCGACATAGCCATTGTGCGCCTCATTCAGCAGTACTTCGCCTGCCCCCAGAGGAAATACCTCTCCCCCTCAATGACCAGGCTCTAACAAGCCAACTTTGTCTGTATGCCAGACACCAGGCAGTAGCCCCTGCAAACTAATAGCCAGAGCTACGCCAACCAGTATTCTCAGCTCAGCGCCTATTTCGTCCTCGCCGGCTCCGAAACAGCTCGGAAATATTGACCCAGCCCCATCAAGTGCTCAACATTCTTCCACTCATCTCCCCATAAAATCAACTGCCTCCTGAAGAGACAAAAAAAAACTTTAAAACAAACCAAAAAACAACGTCTGGCTAAATGGAGATCTTGGCTCGTAGGGGTGAGAGGGGGGTGACCCATTTTTCCATCTTTAATCAGATTCCATAACCAAAAACGTAAACTGCTGTATTATAGTAGGCCCTCAACCGATATCAATGTTCCTCTTAAGAGCTCTTTGACAATTACACACGAAGCGCCTCGGTCATCCACACTGTTCCCACTGCACCGGCATTGATCACTATTACAGCCAAGGCTAACAACTTGCCAACTCAACTCACGGGTATACCCCTACAACTCTGCCTTTCGGTCTCTCAAGACACTGATACCCAATCTCCAAAGGGTGCTTCTAACGCATGGAGTGGACCTAACAAGATTATAGTAAACGTAAGTAACAACATGGCAGTGCCACTAGTCACAACAGACAGTGGCCTGCTAGGACCTTACGTGTCACAGCATATTTACAATTCCTCCGAAGCCCTTGGAGCCAGCCAACCACACATGTCACTCCCCAAACAGTCTCAAACACCACAGGCAACCAACAAGCAAAGTCGATTGGAGGAGAATCGTTTGCCACTTGATTTCACATATTTTCACTTTACGACCTCTCCACTTCCTCTTGTAGAACTAGGGTGGCTGAGTCTTCAAATTCATGACAATCACTCTGATCTTACCTTCATTCCGCACTATGCCCATAAGGGCCCAAGTGACCTTCTAAACGGTAACAATCTTTTATGTCTATTGAAGCATGTCCTGGCCCTCAGGGGGATAATCTGCTCTGACCTAACAGAAGTTAAGTTTGCCTTAAGGGCCTTCGGAAGTGACCATTACCACATGGTCAAGAGAGACTCTAAGGAACTGGTACCAGTCAGCAATCTATTCCAGCGCGGCATTACACAAAGCGGCCAATATCAACACAGCACTCTTATGACGTCACCTCACTCCTTGCAACAACTACCCCTCCTTCACAATTCTCAGTGAGCATTTGAAGTATTTTCAAAAACCCTTGTCTGCTCTACTAAAAGAAAGTATAGACTCCACTTACTCAAAAGGTTCAATAAACACACCAATCAATCTCTATCTAACACACTCTCTAAGTGAAATCTCAACAAGTGACCTAACTCCATCATTACAACTATCCTCTGTACACTGAGAACAATTGCAATGATCATGATTCCTGAACCACACAAATGGAAAATCCTCTTCACTTAGTCGTACTGATGGCGACATCTCACGCAAGGTACCTTTAAGACCACAGCAGTCTTGGTTAGTATAAGCCACACTGAGACGGTGTATATTCAGGGATCTTAGGTCACTTTGGACCTGATAACAACTTCAACTTTATTGCACAAAGTGCATCACTCAAACATAAACTCTAAGGGCTCCATTACAATGGCGGGCATACACAATCCGCCTGCCACCGTAGAGGAATGCAGGACCGTCCGCAAGGGGTGTGGCGGTCCCGCACCTGAAATTAGGATGCCACTGCGACAACCCCTATTCCCAGCATTGCTGCGGGCGGTGCTCAAAGCACTGCCCGCCACAATGCGGGGAATGCACGTCGTGAATTTGCATGCACAACGTGACAAGCACCGTGCAGTGCCTGCCACCTTGTGCATGCAAATGCAGGGGTACCATAGGTACCCCCATGTGCACCCCCTAACCCCCAACTTTCTGGGGGCCCGCTACGGAACTCCAAAGCAAAGACCACATACCTGAACATGGTGGCAACGGAGCCATGGAAAGGCTGATCTCCGCAGTCATCGTAATATGGATGGCGGTGTCTTGCAGACACAGTCACCATATTAACCATGTTTTCTGCCGGTCGACTCGGAAAAGTGGCGGACGATCTATCCATCCGCAGCGGACCCCCAGCCATCCTAATATGATGGGGGTCTTTGAAATGTGGATGGCGGGCAGATTGCCCCGCTGGGCCAACAGTGACTACTGCCGGCCCGGCGGGGGCAATCGACCTACCATCCTAATGAGCCCCTAAGTACTTTGCATAACCTCACACGGCCATATTACCAAAATCTAAGCTTTAAGCAATAGCAACTTGCAACCCTATTAATGCTCACACTACTGTCTCTTTGCCTTTGTCGTACTCCTCCAATACTGGCACTTGGTCACCTTCAACTGAACATGGAGCTTAGGATTTGGTCTAATTTTAATTAAGGTCTCAATAGGGATCCACCTTTATATCTTAACTTCATTGGTAAGAAAACATTACCAGATTTACCCCTGCATTAATAGGCCCATAATACCCTCTTGTTTTTTTCTCTCCTGTTAGTCATACCACTCTCTTGGTCCTCCGATGGATTCTCCTATGGATCCTGTTTGTGCAAAGAGGGGTTGAGTATAAAGGGTCCTAACAGTCAAGCAATGGAAGTCGATCATTGGGCTACAAACTAGAAACCAGATTCATGCAAATGACTCTCAAAGCAATGCTATAAAGATATAGGAATATAACTGCAAACCTCTCTCTATTATGATCTCTCCTGATCATTGATAAATGCAAATTAAGAATGTACATTCATTTGGATGAAAACAAATCATGATAGCTGAGTCAATTTGTTAATCTAGTTTAGTTTATCAAATTTAAAGAAAGACAAATGAATCACTAAATTTGCATTAGGTTCTAGGACGATTTGGGCAAAATCTAATAAGTTACCAAAGCTCAGGAGTTCAGGAAGGGACGTGAAATATGCTAATTCAAGCCGTCTCCAAAGAAGGAAGATACCACTAAACACATATAGAGCGTGTGTCAGTTTGGAAAGCAAGCCAGGTGAGTCCACATCAGCCAAATCAAAGTTCCCAGGAACGTTCTGCAAAATCTCCCTTGTAAGGATTCATTTGGGTTAGTAGAATTCAAAAAGTGAAAAAATAACTAGCAGCCTCTCCATCACCAATCAGCGCAGTTGCCTAAATCAGGCAATATTTTATTTTTGAAGTTCAGAGGGTGAAACCTCCTAAATTCGCCTCGTCTGATCAGACCACTCAAGTCATTGGTCAGTTCGTAAAGGATGAATTTCAGGCGAGATAAAGAAGACACAAAATGTAGAGAAATAGGTGGGACAATTGACTAGTCCTTAAGTAAGCCTATATGTGTAATGTTCGAACTGTGCTCTTTTCACAAGAGCCCATCAGCGAGTTCAAGAGGACAGTTTCACAGGCAGGTGTTACAGACTGTAGCAAAAAATTTAGGAAAACATGTTGTACAGTACATGAGAACTTAAGAAAAAAAACACTGTTTCACGTTATTGGTTATATTGAGAAATTCTTCTATGAGTGTTGTAGGAAATTCAATAAACTTCATTATGCAGTCAGACCCAATTTAATTTGAGCTACTATAACGTAATATATATTCACTGAAAAAACATAGGTTCCAGGGACATTATAGTTAGAAATTTTCATTTAAAAAATCTTTGAAATTCACTGAAAAAAACATAGGTTTAAGGAACATTATATGTTAGTTGGAGATTTCAATCATACAAAACCATAGAAATCCGGCCGTTATAGTTAGTACACCTAACTATTACTCACGCCCCCGCAATGCACTAGTGATAATGTCACATATTACATCACTCATGAAATGCTCAGTAACATCTCTCAGATGACACATGTGTGCAGTAGGGTGTAAAGGAAGCAACTGGCCTCTCCCTTGAGACCTCTCTTATAGATGATGGGTATGCATAGTAGGGAGAGTGGATGGACTGGGCTCTCCTTTCACACCTCTCTCTCTAATGATGGGTATGTATAGTAGGTTGTGTGGATGGACTGGCCTCTCATTCAAGACTTCGCTCTCAGATGCCAGGTGTGCATATAAGGCTGTATGGGGAGTTACAACCCTCTCCTTTGAGACCTCTCTCTCAAATGATGGGTATGCATATTAGTGAGTGGGGAGGGACTGGCCTCTCTTTTGAGACCTCTCTCCCAGATGACGCAAGTGTGTAGTAGGGTTTGTGGATGGACTGGCCTCTCTTTTGAGACCTCTCTCTCAAATGATAGGTGTTCATAGTATGGTGTGTGGATAGACTGGATTCTCCTTCGAGACCTCTCTCTCAGATGACAGGTGTTTGTAGTAGGGTGTGTGAATGGACTAGCCCCTCCTTTGAGCCCTCTCTCTCAGATTAAGGGTGTGCATAGTAGGCTGTATAAGGCGTGACTGTGCTCTACTTTGAGACCTCTTGCTTAACTGACTGGTGTGCATAGTAGTGAGTGGAGAGGGACTATCCTCTCCTTTCAGACCTCTCTCTCACATGACGAGTGTGCATAGTAGGTTGTGTGGATGGGCTGGCCTCTTTTGTGAGACCTCTCTCTGATAGCGGATGTGCATAGTAGGGTGTATGGGGAATGAATTGCCTCTCCTTTTAGACCTCTCGCTCAGATGAGGGATGTGCATAGTAATGTGTGTGGAGGGACTGGCCGCTCGTTTCAGACCTCTTCCTCAAATCACTGGTGCATGGTAGAATGTGTGGAATGAGCTAGGCCTCCCTGTAACGTCCACTCTCTCAGATGATGGGTGTGCATAGTAGGATGTGTGAATGGACTGGCCTTTCCTTTGAGACCCCTCTCTCAATGACAGGTGTGCGTAGTAGGGGATGGACGGGCCTCTCCTTTCAGACCTCTCTATTGGATGAGGGTATGTATAGTAGGGTGCAGAGTGGGACTGGGCTCTCCTTTCAGACCTCTCTCTCAGATTACGTATGTCCATAGTAGGGTGTGTGGAGTGACTGTCTCTCTGCTGAGACCTCTCTCTGTAATAATGGGTGTGCATAGTAGGGTGTTTGGGGGGGACTGGTCTCTTCTGTAGGACCTCTGTCTCAGATGACAGATTTGCATAGTAGGCTGATTGGAGACAGACTGGCCTCTCCGCTAGCTCCTCTTGTTTGCAAGGAAGTTGTGCATCGTATGCTCTGTCCAGGGACTCTCCTCCCGATTAACAGAAACACTCCTTTCTCTAATAATGGGTGTGCATAGTAGGGAATGGGTAGATAATATACTCTATTCACAACTCTTACAAAGCAGATGAGCCTAAATAGTAGACTCTGATAAACACCATCTCCAGTAAGACTCCTTCCTACAGTCACAAGTGTGACTACCAGAGTGTATTTAAAGATCACCTACTCTTTTCTACATTTTAAAATCCAGTGAGGGTCTCACGTATCACAATTTAAAAAATAAAAAATAAACATTAACCATCTACTTATCACAGTACTTATCTGTTACACACTTTCTCTCAAAAATAAAGACCACAGTATGCATTCCTACTAATGGAGTGTATGGAGATCTCACCTACTCCTTTCCAATATTTGCTATCCTGTAAAAGTCCTGCTAAATCATAAAAAATTATTTTAAAACAATATACATATATTTTCTTCACAATAGTTATCCCTTAGACACCTCCTGTCTAAACTTAGTGGGACAGCATGCCTTTCTGCTGCCCCCTTACATATCTTTTTTTATTTCATTTCCACAACACCTCCAATTTCTCACAGTAAACAGTAATGGCAAGCATTTATTTTCTAACAATCCAACAGCCAAACATTCGTTTGGCTCACGTAAAAAACAGGCCTCTCCACCAATCCCAGCGCTCCATTTATGATTTCATGCTCTTACGGGAGACTTGAAGGACTCTCAGGAGCCTAATTGCCAAAATGTACAATTATGTTTCACCCTTAATTTCTCAAAAACTACTGGCAGTTTTACACCAAATCACAATCTAAGGGCCAATATGTAGCTTCCTGATGGATTTAGTGTAATTTCGTTGAGCTGAGTCCAATGAATACGTTTTTTCAGAAAGTTTGCAAACCAGAAAGGGCCCCATCTGTGAAAAAGCAGACCTAAATATACCTACCTACTGGTGACTGCAGAAGGGTATATATATATATATATATATATATATATATATATATATATATATATATATATATATATATATATATATATATATATATATATATATATATATATATATTCACTGAAAAAACCATAGGTTTCACACCAGTTATAGTTAGCTGGAAATTTTACTGACATAAAACCATTGAAATTCCCACGTTCTAGTTAGTTGGACTCACTATAACTTGCGCACCTGGAATGCACTGCTGATGACATCACATATTACATCACTCATGACATGGTCAGTGACATCACTCATGACATCACTGATGACACCATCCAGTGAATGTGTGTCTTTCTGAAAAATAAATATGTTTTATATATGTATATGAAAAAGGACGATGGAAGAATAAATGTTTAAATAAGTGTCTTAATGGATGTTTTTAAAAAAAAAAATTGATTGGTTAAGTGGCTTATTGTTAGCGAGTATTGTTTAAATATTTAAATGTTTGTATCAGTGTTTCACTTTGTGTATAAGTGGCTGCATGGGTTAGTGAGTAGCTACATGTGTGTGTATATGGGTTATTAGATTTTTTTTAGTATCAGTATGAGTGTCTGTATGGTTCGGTGGGGGTGTTACTTAAGACATAGATGCATCAATGATTGACTCACTGTTTCTATGTCTTTTGAAGACAGCATATGTGCAGGACTGTATGGGTGGATGTGTGTGTATATGTGTGTGTTAGTGAGTAAATGACTGTCTCACTAGTGTCTTTATCAGAAACTACATATGTTTTAATCTAGTATATGTGAGTATTGATGTATATAAGTGAGTATATGTGAGAGTGAGAGATTGTAAGAGTTCCTGTTAAATAAGTATGTGTTTCTATAAGTGATTGTTTAAGAGAGTAAGTATGTGTAAGTTTCCTTAGAAGTTATGTGGTAGTGTGTGTAAAGCTGTATATGCAAATAAATAGATGTTCAATAGTTTATTTGCATGTGTGATTATGTGTGTGAGTAACTTTTGGAGGACTGTCGGTGTGTAACAGGATATATAGGTGTATCACTACATATGATGAGTGAGTATATGTATGAGTGACTATATAGAACTGTTGGTGAATGAGTGGATGTGTATCTAGATGGTGGAATTACTGAATTGGTTGTTGTAACTGGTATGGGTATCTCCATTTTTATGAAAATGTTAGTTTCTATTTTTGAATATGTGTTTCAAGGGTTACATTACACTGAAAGGAGGTCTCTCACTCTGTCACAAGGATGGTGTCATCAGTGATGTCATGAGTGATGTCACTGACCATGTCATGAGTGATGTAATATGTGACGTCATCAGCAGTGCATTCCAGGCGCGCAAGTTATAGTGAGTCCAACTAACTATAACGTGGGAATTTCAATGGTTTTATGTCAGTAAAATTTCCAGCTAACTATAACTGGTGTGAAACCTATGGTTTTTTCAGTGAATTTCATAGGTTTTTTAAATGCTAATTCCTAACTATAACTGGTGTGAAACCTATGGTTTTTTCAGTGAATTTCATAGGTTTTTTAAATGCTAATTCCTAACTATAACTGGTGTGAAACCTATGGTTTTTTCAGTGAATTTCATAGGTTTTTTAAATGCGAATTCCTAACTATAACTGGTGTGAAACCTATGGTTTTTTCAGTGAATTTCATAGGTTTTTTAAATGCTAATTCCTAACTATAACTGGTGTGAAACCTATGGTTTTTTCAGTGAATTTCATAGGTTTTTTAAATGCTAATTCCTAACTATATATAAGGCCCCAAACCTATGTTTTTTTCTTTGAATTTCAAAATGTTGTTAATAACAAATGTCTATAGCTATGAAATGTAATATTTTTGAAAATGAATGAATCCTATATTTTATTTGTATTTAAAACAATTTTTTTAATGTATATATATATATATATATTTTTTTTTACCTTGGAGCGCTCCCGGGGCGCGCCCCGGTGAGCGCCCCGGAAAGCGTAGTCTTTTGAAGCGCCCCAGGGCGCGCTCCGGAGAGCGTCCCGTTAGCGCTATTGCCGCGAATGAAAACATCATTGTGACGTATCGCGTAGCCGCATCCACGTGAAATGCACGGCGTAAGCGCACCCGGAAGCACTCGAGCGAATACGATCGCGCAACGTAAACATCCGACGCGCTTACGCAACGCGACCGGGGTCGCGTCGCATAAGCGTGTCGGGTCACGTGACCTGAAAATAACACTTTTTATTGGTGCAGAACAGTTTTGGTTTCATAATGATGAAATCCCTGGTCTTGTGACCTGAAAATAACACTTCTCATTGGTTCAGGCCTTTTTTTTTTCCAAATGATGAAAGACCCCACCTTTTTTCCTTATTCTGACTTTGTCCTTTGACTTAGGAAGACCTGTTTTGCAATCTTTGAGGTATATTTTGTACTTTGAAATGGCTACAGTAGCAGCAGCAGCTGGAGCATCTGCACCACCACCACAAACACCAAGAGGACCACCGCAAGATTACATTGGTGGTCAACAAGAGGAGGAGGAGGAGGAGGAGGAGGGGAGGAGAAGGGGGCTGCAAGAACACAATACCCTATACCAGCCAAGACCACACATTGTATGGGAGTTTTCTTCGATCCCAGAGGGCAAGAAAAAAGTCAATGCGGCCAAGGTGACTTGCCTAATCTGTGGCATGGAACTTTCAAGGGGGAACCCTAATAAAAAATACTCTTTTGGAAACAACACCATGATTCGCCACATGCAGCGCAGGCATCCGATCAACTATTCTGCTGCAGAGATGAGGGAACTGGCCAGTAACCCTCCCCAATCTTCAAGCACCACCTCCAAAAGAAAGCAACCCACTCCATCGGGACCAGAGGCAAGGGAGACGATCCCTTGCATTCAGCCACGGTTTGGGGATTTCCGAATAACATGTATAAATTGTGGTAAGACCATCTCCTATGGTGAACTGAGCATAAAGCTCATCGTCCTTGCTGGGGACAACCACAAATGCCCCAAATAACCCTAATTTATTCTTTTTTTTTTTTTTGCTCCAGTTGAGCCATTTGCAATTCCCGGTTTTTTCGTTTCCCCCCATAAAAATAACAAAAAAATATAAAATAGTTCATAAAAGCCAAAAAAAGTAAAAGATGTTCCAAAAACACTAAAAAAATATATAACAACAAAAAGAAGAAAAAAATCATTTCTTTTTAGAACTACCTCCAATTTATAAAAAAAGGCTACATTTTTTAAAAACTCTGTCATTCTTCTTTCCCCATGGGCCACTCCCCGGTCCGCTCCCCGGTGCGCGTACCGGGCGCTTCCCCTGCGCAAATCAAAAAAAAAAAACATTATTTTGCACCGCAGGGCCCTTTTATAGCCCCCACATCAAACCTAGGGGTCAGGAGGGTCTACCCTGCCCCCTTATGGTCATTTCCCCCTTTTTTTTCCACCTCTTGTGTCTCTATCCTACCGAGACACAAGATGGCGGCCGGTCCGGACTGTTTCGAATGTTTACAGACACTCAAAGGCCAATCAGCTTTCCGTGCGCACCTCGCGTGCCGCGCCCGCTGCGCTCCCCGGTGCGTGTACCGGGGCGCGGCCATAGATATATATATTTTTTTTAACCTAAATTACTCAAAATCCACTGGAGCACATATCTTGAGACATAGCAAAGGCACATCGGGCTACCAGTCCCTACAATTTTGGCATGCTTGGTGGAAATCCATTCAGCCGTTCGGGCTAAAAGTGAGTTCGACCTCCCTATGGAAATTAACATTGAGAAAACACGTTTTGGGACCCCCCTTTTATCTCGGCCCCTGCTTGACGAATCCCCCCAAACTTTCAAGGAAGGACCGGAGCTCCGCGAGGCAAATTTGAGGAAATTTTCAGGCAGATTCGTCAACCGGCGCCAAAGTTATTCACAATAGAATTTTGGGATTTTGCATTGAAACTATAATTACCTACTGGTGACCGCAAGTAGGCTATATATATATATATATATATATATATATATATATATATATATATATATATATATATATATATATATATATATATATATATATATATATATGTATATATATGTATATATATGTATATATATGTATATACATTATTCAAAAAAGCCCTGAGCTTAAGGACGCCACTCCACGGAGATTTGTTCCACACAACCTTATATTCACCAAGACCAGCATGTTTCATTCGGATTTCAGTTCCAATATCCCTGACGCGTTTCGAGGCTGCTGCCTCTTAATCATAGGGAAGGCAATCAGTTCACGGCTGCGCACCACAACTTATCCCAAATCGCAGGCCACTCCCAGCTAGGGTAAATCTTGCTACCATGCTGGGTGTTGTAGTGCCTCAATACATTCCCTCCAGTGGTGTCTGAGTCACTGACCAATTAATCCGCTTGTACAGTCAATTACAACCCACCAGTGGGCCTCCGATTGAAAGCTGGTCCCGAAATCAGAGAAATCTCCGTGCTGCACACACGCTCGGAACGGTTCCAGCTAGCAGCCCCGTCTTTTCTTTACACAGGCAATGCATCCTCCACGGCCGGACTGCCGCGTTGTAATATTATTCAAAAAAGCCCTGAGCTTAAGGACGCCACTCCACGGAGATTTGTTCCACACAACCTTTTATTCACCAAGACCAGCATGTTTCATTCGGATTTCAGTTCCAATATCCCTGACGCGTTTCGAGGCTGCTGCCTCTTAATCATAGGGAAGGCAATCAGTTCACGGCTGCGCACCACAACTTATCCCAAATCGCAGGCCACTCCCAGCTAGGGTAATTCTTGCTGCATGCTGGGTGTTGTAGTGCCTCAATACATTCCCTCCAGTGGGGTCCGAGTCACTGACCAATTAATCCGCTTGTACAGTCATTTACAACCCACCAGTGGGCCTCCGATTGAAAGCTGGTCCCGAAATCAGAGAAATCTCCGTGCTGCACACACGCTCGGAACGGTTCCAGCTAGCAGCCCCGTCTTTCCTTTACACAGGCGGTGCATCCTCCACGGCCGGACTGACGCGTTGTAATATTATTCAAAAAAGCCCTGAGCTTAAGGACGCCACTCCACTGAGATTTGTTCCACACAACCTTTTATTCACCAAGACCAGCATGTTTCATTCGGATTTCAGTTCCAATATCCCTGACGCGTTTCGAGGCTGCTGCCTCTTAATCATAGGGAAGGCAATCAGTTCACGGCTGCGCACCACAACTTATCCCAAATCGCAGGCCACTCCCAGCCAGGGTAATTCTTGCTGCATGCTGGGTGTTGTAGTGCCTCAATACATTCCCTCCAGTGGGGTCCGAGTCACTGACCAATTAATCCGCTTGTACATTCAAAAAAGCCCTGAGGTGAATAAAAGGGTATTTTTCATAATTTAATAAAACTTCTAACAATATATTGTCTGGAATGTCCTCATTTTTATTCTGTGATTCCATTGATTCCACACACTGAACTAATTAATGGTCCAGAGACTCATCCATGAAATCAAAGTCATCATTTTCAGCAATTCTTTCTTCTGTGTTGTTGTCCAAAACAATTTCAAAAGAAATATCCTGTTCTCCTTCCATTTTGTTGCTGTGAATTGCATAAAAAATAAATATATCAGTAGAGATAGGGCACTGTTGTGTTTAAGTTCAGACAGGCAGTTTGGATTTTTTAACAGTGAAGCTATCTTTGGGTAGTGTATGGTATCAGGCTGGAATTTGAAATATAAAAAAGTGTATGTGATAAAGCCTAAGTAAATTTATAATAATGCAAGGGAAGCCTAACTCAATCTATAACTATAACAGAGAAGCCTATCTCAATCTATATCTATTACAGTGGGATAGTATATAACTAACAGAATATTTTTTCTCAAATTAACTTAAAGTGCACAACATACTTAACTTTCCAAAATAACAACTTACCTTTGAGAAAGCAGTTGAAGTTGTCAGTGTAATTTCTTTTCAAATGTACTTCAGGAAGTAGTAGTCAAAATGGCTGTGTTTCCTTCTCTTTTTTTATATATATTCATATACATAACCAATCAAATTTCAGGAAATAATCGTAGAAAATGAAAGTAACTTTTTAATTGGTTGTAAATTCTAACACTTCATATGTGTTTTGGTCATGTAATTTACCTCAGGATATTTAGACAGGCCTGTAGCCTAAATGTCTCAATGGAATTCCACCAAATTTGGGCAAATGGTAGGGACGGCTATGTAGTAGGGCCTATTCTATTTTTGATGAAAGTGTCTCCAGTGGTTTTTCTGTAAATTACTTTCCCACCTTTTTTTAGGGAGCGCTTACCGGTGCGCGCTCCGGTACGCGCACCGGCAGCGTTACGGGAGTCCTCCATTTTGTGTTTTGGTACAATCGAGACACAAGATGGAGGACAAACAACGTTGGGAATGGGTAGAAGGGGGCACTGTAGTCACTTCCTGACCCTCTAGATTTTCTGAGGGGAGCTTAGGACGCTCATATAGGCAAAAAATAAAATAAAAATTGAAAAATTTCGCGGCGGGAGTGCTCGGTACGCGCACCGGTAAGCGTACCGGGGAGCGTACTTTGGTGAAAAATAGTGAAAAAAGTTAGAAAAAGATAAACGTTTTGAATGATCAGAGGTAGGGCAGCTCTGAAAAGAGCTTTTGGGTTCTGTGGCTGATTTAGGTACCTACAAGTAGGTTCCAATGCACAGTCTTAAATTCAGGAGGAATATTCTATTCCCCTCATCTGAGAAGTGCACACCATCTCCTCTGTAGATGTCTTGCATGTTGTAACGCAAGTTGTTATTGTATATTGAACCCATTCCACAGTCTCTCATGTAAGCAGAAACAGATTTATTCCCATGTTTCCGTGCTTTCTCAAATTGTGGACAAAATTGGTTGGACCAGTTCCATTTCTGTCTTTGGCATATATTGGAATATATATAACAATACGAAGGAGTACCACCAAAGATAAGGCTAAACAGCCGATAATGTCCAGTCACATCAGGAAGGCCCCATGCTCTGGTGATTGAAGGTGTGGTTGGAGCCAGCTTTGCTTTTGGTCTGGTGTTGACAAGGGTGTCTTTTAGGCTCTTAGACTTCTTGAAAGAAAAAAGTGGTTTTTCCCAGTGTAAATTGTAACCAGCCCAGAGAAGCACTCCTTGAAGAAAAGACCAGAATTGACACAGAAATACCACTGACATGTGTGACCACATTCAACTCGGTTTCCAACCAAGTAACTAAAAGCATAAACAGGCATTGGAATATTATAAACACTGGCAATTTACACTGGGAAAAACCACTTATCGCTGCGGAGATTGCAGTGTATGCCACCTAACTAAGAACACAAAGACCCTTGACCTAGAGGCTGGAAAAACCTGGAGGCAAGTTGCACATACCAACTGTAACAGTGAAAATGTAGTTTATCTCATCGAATGTACTTGCAAAAAAAGATACATTGGGATGACAACCCGGAAGGTCAAGCAGAGAATCTGTGAACACCGCAGCCCCATACGCTGCAAGAAAAATGCGACCCGACTGACGGATCATTTTCTTGAGAAAGGCCACACTACGAATGACATGTTTTGGACCGTCATCGAGCAGATATCTCCAGGACCAAACATACAAAAACGCTTGTACGAAAAAGAACAAAGATGGGTTTACAGGCTATCTACAAACAAAAATGGCCTTAATGATAATATCCCCTGGGCCTCTGTCCTCTCATAGACACCTGGTTTTTAACATTCACAGCAAACATCCCACTTTGCTGTAACCCTGTGCCATCTGCCAAGCTGAGAAATTGATGGGCAGCACTCACCGTGATTACATCTCCAATGCTGAATGAGTATGCCCAAATGCCTGACAGTTACATGTATGCCTCGTTTTAATCCCCAGCAATGGCTTATTCAGACTCCAGACACAGAGTTCTGACTATAATTTTAAGCCAGGGGTAACGCGTTTCTATACTTCATTTCATACTGAGCCCCACTACCAGCGAATAGCGCGTTATGTTTAGTATCCCCCATGGTTACTTGCTTAATGCCTAAATAACATGCCCGAGTATGCAAAATATATGTATGCCCCTTTTCTTTAAATCACCATTCATGGCCTGATTAGACTCCACACACGGAGTTCGGACCTTAAACATTATCCCTGAATTACGCTGTTTATGCTTAACATACTGTCTCCGATCTCGGAGGCTTTCTGTTATTTTTCCTGTCTCCGATCACGGAGGCTTTTGTTTTCCCCATATCGCCCTGACAACCAGACGCGCGTATGACGATCACGTACGCACGTGACATCATCGCGCGATACTGGACCGGCCACGCCCTCCCCGCCCACAATGGCGGCCGCCTTTAACTACGGCGCCGTTTTTCTCTCCAGTGCGGGTACACGGAGGGAGTGAAGTAGGTTATCAGCTGATTTCCGACCAGAGGAACTGTAAGTAGAATCTGCCCTTAAAGGAATACCTCGGATTCCGAACCTCTTTTCAGCTGCATAGGAGGGAAACATACGGTACTGGATACTCTCCTTTGAACCCCTCTCCATGTTCCCTTATCTCTTTTACACAGAATACGTTTCGAACTCTGTAACTTCCCCTCAAATCCCCGTGAGGCAAACTTTCCTCCATTGAGGAGTAAGTGTTGTTTTTTCCTGACAATATGTGTGTAGTGTGGTGTTTTGTTATATGTTATATGTGGTTCTGGATCAAGTTGGCAATTTTTCACGTCGGTAATCCCTGACACTAAAGAGTTAGAATTATGACTGAGGCACGCACAATCAAGTTTGTGATAAGAGTGGTTTAAAAGATAAAACTACGCATGCGTGCTCACTCACACCCATATTGATAGGTGTGCCCTACCAAGGAACATTTGGTTCTAAATATAGAAAATTATGCTGATACACCGCACCTTGGTTTATTCGCATCACTGAATGTGGAATGAGTCACAGACAGAGCGGACTACGTCACTTCACTACGTTACAGGCACGTAAATAGCCTTTATGAGTGATAATTTTCTCTCTTTTACAGGTTTGTTCCTTTTTATGTAACCACATCTGGGTTACTATTATTTTTACCCATTTAGCGAATCGCTATTTTTGGGTTCTGAAAGGGTTGCAGGTATGGCAGGGTGTTAGTGTACCCTGACCACCCAACTCCTTTTACATCATTTTGGTCCTGATGAAAAACCGGTAACTCCCATATGGTTTGAAACATGTAGACCCAACACATATCACAGATACACTAGGTCTCATTAAAGCCTTTATTGTATCATCACTGTTTTTAATATTGTCCAGTAGCTTTAGAATAAATTATATTTGGTTAAGTTATACCAGGACAATTTTTAACTCACTGACTTTTTTTCCATTTTTCACATTCATCACTCACATACCCGCTCCACTGTATTTCAGGTGTTGCAGCACACCTTGGCGGCACTCGGCTGTCAAGGTGGCCCCGATGATGAAGCATGTCACCGACCAGGTCGGTGAGTGAGGGGTTCCTTAAAAACAAAGGAGGACTTCTTCTTTTACACTGGTGTCTCATCCCACCAATATTGGCTGTTTAGCCTTATCTTTGGTGGTACTCCTTCGTATTGTTATATAGCTACCTGTCTAGGGGACTGGGAGTACCCTTCCATCCACAGTAGTGGATAAAATCCCTTAACTCTCCTACCCTGTTAAATATATATATTGGAATATACCAAGGCAGTTTGTGGAAAAAGTGTCATCAATTGATCAAAGGTGTCCTTTAAAAGCATTTCCAGACCAACCCCAGTCATAGTGCCCAAATCATTTCCACCACAGTGCACTATTAAGAGGTCAGGGTTGGCAGATGCAAAAAGGTTTTCACCAATTCTATCAATTGATGACATCTCAATCCTCTCTGGCCAATCCACTTAATTTCCACATTTGATAAATCAAGGTTGTGATAATTTCTGCTTGCTGCATACCTTTGAGCCCAGTGGATGTAGCTATGTCCAATAATCCATACAGAATACATGATGTGAGAAGGTTCTGGTGCAGTCAGATGAAGTGTGGGAATGAAATGGCAGTTGGAACAGTAGGAGTGTACAAAAAAATAATTGTGGAGTTTCCCTGCTGTTGAATCACAAGCAATGATTGGTGGATTCAGTTAGTTGAAAACAGAAAGTTAGGGTGCATGGTTGTGTTGTGTGTAAGAAGCAATTTGAATGGTTAAGAAAAAGTCACTAAAAGCAATAATTCCCTGGATAAGCTGGTGTATTGAGAGGTCAAACATCCTTGCTGACTTAATTTGCAACATTGTAGAATAAACTTTTGAACCTGAGAGTTCAGTTAGGAGGGAGTTGCTATGGTAACAGATAGAAAGGTCTGAGAGGGGGAAGGGTGTTGGTTTGAAAATAGTGAGGGAAGACTTTTGATTGGTTGAAATAAGGCATATGTGTGTAAAGTTAGAGATTTTCTATGCCAGTCTTGGTTTCAGTGTATTGAGTGCACACCTTTTGCTCTGCTAAAGAAAAATTGGTGTGTGTGTCTTACACTGTTTTCAATCTCCCAAAGCATTTGTAAAGGTAAGTAATGATTTATTTAATTTAGATAGAGACTTGTTTGCTCTATGGAGAATATTTGGAAGCAGATAGTTAAGTTTCAGTAGTGAAATTGTATGCTTGTACATAGGTCCTGTGTTGTGTTTCTAAAATGTTATTCAAAAAACGATTTTGGGTGCAAATGAATGGCATTTTCATTTGGCCCTTATTTATGATTGCCTTGTGCAGCCGGTGCATCACTTTAAAGATGGGAAATCAGTGACGCTCTTGTGGCGCAAGGCCTTCATAAATAAGGCCCTGAGTTTGTTGGCTGTTGATTTGTTTTTTGCTTTTTGATAATACTTATTATGAACATTTGCAAGATAGTGGATTTGTATTTAGGGAAACAGTGAGGTTTCAAAAGTGATATTAAGTGGTTGTACATAGGTTCTGCGTAGTGTTTCTAAAATGGTATTCAAAAAACGATTTTGGGTGCAAATGAATGGTATTTTCATTTGGCCCTTATTTATGATTGCCTTGTGCAGCCGGTGCATCACTTTAAACATGGGAAATAAGTGACGCACTCGTGGAGCAAGGCCTTCATAAATAAGGCTCTGAGTTTGTTTGCTGTTGGTTTGTGTCTTGCTTTTTGATAATACTTGCTATGAACATTTGCAAAATAGAGGATTTGTATTTTGTGAAACAGTGAGGTTTCAAAAGTGATATTGAGTGGTTGTACATAGGTTCTGTGCAGTGTTTCTAAAATGTTATTCAAAAAACGATTTTGGGTGCAAATCAATGGTATTTTCATTTGGCCCTTATTTATGATTGCCTTGTGCAGCCGGTGCATCACTTTAAAAATGGGAAATCAGTGACGCTCTTGTGGCGCAAGGCCTTCATAAATAAAGCCCTGAGTTTATTGGCTGTTGATTTGTTTCTTGCTTTTTGATAATACTTATTATGAACATTTGCAAGATAGTGGATTTGTATTTTGGGAAACAGTGAGGTTTCAAAAGTGATATTGAGTGGTTGTACATAGGTTCTGCGCAGTGTTTCTAAAATGTTATTCAAAAACGATTTTGGGTGCAAATCAATGGTATTTTCATTTGGCCCTAATTTATGATTGCCTTGTGCAGCCGGTGCATCACTTTAAACATGGGAAATAAGTGACGCTCTTGTGGCACAAGGCCTTCATAAATAATGCCCTGATTTTTTGTTGTTGTTGTTTTGTGTTTTTGCTTTTTGATAATACTAGCTATGAACATTTGCAAAATAGAGGATTTGTATTTTGGGAAACAGTGAGGTTTCAAAAGTGATATTGAGTGGTTGTACCTAGGTTCTGCGCAGTTTTTCTAAAATGTTACTCACAAAACGATTTTGGGTGCAAATCAATGGTATTTCCATTTGGCCCTTATTTATGATTGCCTTGTGCAGCCGGTGCATCACTTTAAACATGGGAAATAAGTGACGCTCTTGTGGCACAAGGCCTTCATAAATAAGGTCCTGATTTTTTTTGTTGTTGGTTTGTGTCTTGCTTTTTGATAATACTTGCTATGAACATTTGCAAAATAGAGGATTTGTATTTTGGGAAACAGTGAGGTTTCAAAAGTGATAATCATTGGTTGTACATAGGTTCTGCGCAGTGTTTCTAAAATGTTATTCAAAAAACGATTTTGGGTGCAAATGAATGGTATTTTCATTTGGCCCTTATTTATGATTGCCTTGTGCAGCCGGTGCATCACTTTAAACATGGGAAATGAGTGACGCTCTTGTGGCGCAAGGCCTTCATAAATAAGTCCCTGAGTTTGTTGGCTGTTGATTTGTTTTTTGCTTTTTGATAATACTTATTATGAACATTTGCAAGATAGTGGATTTGTATTTTTGGAAACAGTGAGGTTTCAAAAGTGATATTGAGTGGTTGTACATAGGTTCTGCGCAGTGTTTCTTAAATGTTATTCCAATAACGATTTTGGGTGCAATTCAATGGCATTTTCATTTGGCCCTTTTTTATGATTGCCTTGTGCAGCCGGTGCATCACTTTAAACATGGAAAATAAGTGACGCTCTTGTGGCGCAAGGCCTTCATAAATAAGACCTCGAGTTTGTTTGCTGTTGGTTTGTTTTTTGCTTTTTGATAATGCTTGATATCAATATTTGCAAGATAGAGGATTTGTATTTTGGAAAACAGTGACGTTTCAAAAGTGATATTGAGTGGTTGTACATAGGTTCTGCGCAGTGTTTCTAAAATATTAATCAAAAATACGATTTTGGGTGCCAATCAATGGTATTTTCATTTGGCCATTATTTATGATTGCCTTGTGCAGCCAGTGCATCACTTTAAACATGGGAAATAAGTGACGCTCTTGTGGCGCAAGGCCTTCATAAATAAGGCCCTGATTTTTTTGTTGTTGGTTTGTGTCTTGCGTTTTGATAATACTTGCTATGAACATTTGCAAAATAGAGGATTTATATTTTGGGAAACAGTGAGGTTTCAAAAGTGATAATCAGTGGTTGTACATAGGTTCTGCGCAGTGTTTCTTTAATGTAATTCAAAAAACGATTTTGGGGGAAAAACAATGGTATTTATATTTAGCCCATATTTTTGATTGCCTTGTGGCACCAGTGCGTCTCTTTTAATATTTGACGCACTCGTGGCGCAAGGCCTTCATAAATAAGGTCCTGAGTTTTTTTGTTGTTGGTTTGTGTCTTGCTTTTTGATAATGCTTGACATCAACATTTGCAAGATAGAGGATTTGTATTTTGTGAAATAGTGAGGGTTCATTAGTGAAAATGAGTGCTTGTACATAGGATCTTTGCTGTGTTTCTAAGATGTTATTCCAAAATCGATTTTGGGTGCAAATCAATGGTATTTTCATTTGGCCTTTATTTATGATTGCCTTGTGCAGCCGGTGCATCACTTTAAACATGGGAAATAAGTGACGCTCTTGTGGCGCAAGTTCTTCATAAATAAGGCCCTGAGTTTGTTGGCTGTTGATTTGTTTTTTGCTTTTTGATAATACTTATTATGAACATTTGCAAGATAGAGGATTTCTATTTTGTGAAATAGTGGGGGTTCAGTAGTGAAATTGAGTGCTTGTACATAGGATCTTTGCTGTGTTTCTAAAATGTTATTCAAAAAACGATTTTTTGTGCAAATCAATGGTATTTTAATTTGGCCTTTATTTATGATTGCCTTGTGCAGCCGGTGTATCACTTTAAACATGGGAAATAAGTGACGCTCTTGTGGCGCAAGGCCTTCATAAATAAGGCCCTGAGTTTGTTTGCTGTTGGTTTGTTTTTTGCTTTTTGATAATACTTGCTATCAACATTTGCAAGATAGTGGATTTGTATTTTGGGAAACAGTGAGGTTCCCAAAGTGATATTGAGTGGTTGTACATAGGTTCTGTGCAGTGTTTCTTAACCCCTTCGAAGCTAATGACGAGCTGGGCTCGTCATGGCGCTTACCTGCCGTGCGCGGATGACAAGGCCAGCTCGTCATGATTTATGGGGTTTTTGTTTTTTTAGCGCAGGACGGGAAAACGCCTAGCAGCCATGTGGTTAAATGTTATTCAAAAAAAGATTTTTGGGGAAAATCAATGGTATTTACATTTGGTCCTTATTTATGACTGCCTTGTGGCACCGGTGCGTCTCTTTTAACATGGGATGCACTGGTGGCGCAAGGCCTTCATAAATAAGGCCCTGAGTTGCTGTGGTATAAACTTTAATATGTTGCAAATTAGTGTTTATATTGTTTTCTTTTTGTCATTACTTTGTTGTTTGCTAATAGTGGTCTTTAATGTGTTATTTTTTTCAGAAGCACAGATTGAAATCAACATTTTAAAAGCAAGCAAAAATGCCATCAAGGCAAAGGAATAGAAAAAATACCATACGTAAAAAAATCAAAATCATCAAAGGAAATACAAGAATCTTCTACAACAAGTACTTCAAAAAACACCAGAAAAGCTCCTGGTAAGACAATTAAGTCTTTTCTTCACAATTTATGTAGATCAAAAAGTAATGTTAATGGTCATAAGAAGATCCAGAAGCAGAGAACAAATTTAAAAAGGAAGGAGAGGCCCTCAAAAAATTTCTCTATTGGAGCAGGATATAAGACTATGGATAGCAATAGTAGGTTAAATCAATTTAGGGACATTCGTAGACGAATGTTTCGCAATAGGGTAGTTTTAAATTTGCTAAAAAATGAAAAGAAAGGTAAACAGAGAGCTGCTTTTTACAAGAAAAAGAAAAGTGTAGAGAAGATTGTTGATCAGGCTTTTGAAGTTAAGAAAATATTATTTATTTTAGTAATCAATAGAATTAGAATACTTAATAAGGCAATTGATGTTTTCAAATCGAACAGTAGATGGGAAAGAATTATTAATCGGACTAATTTTTGTAAAGTATTTTCTGGAGAATGGATGCATAGTTCAAGTTCTGAGCCATTTTTTAATGAGGAGAGTTACTTTCAGGAAAATGATTTGGTGCATGCAGTTGACACCAGTGGTCGAGCATATGAGGTGAAAGATGGTTGTGTGATGGAAAAAGAGAAACTTGTGTCTAGAGTTGCAGAAGAGGTGTTGAGTGATGAAGTTTTAGGGAGATGTACTAAGGGTCCAGTGTACACATGGAAGTGCAGTAGTATTTGTAGTGTGCGACAGGATTCAATCGATTTGCTTCGACATTTCTTAAGTACATATAGTAAGAAAAGTCTAAAACAAAAATGAAGATCTTGCAAGAGTTAGATCCTTGCAGAGTGAGAGAAAGCACAGGTTTGCATGGGCATTCACTGGCTTGTCTTTCTAGAAAAGTATGTCAGAGTGTTTTTCATCATTTTAGGATGTTAGCAGTGCATCATAATAAGGTGAGGAAATTAGTGAGAAGGTTGTATTATGCAAAAAGTCCAGCACTTCAGCTTAAACAGTTAAACAGTGCTCTTTTGCATGGATCTGAAGTGGATGTGAAGACTATTTGTGAAGAAATTGAGTTTTGTTATTTTGGGAACAAAGAGGACAGTGTAGAAATGGATATAGTAATGGATGGTAATGTGGAAGACAATGTACAGATTTCAAGTACAGAAAGGTTTGACAAGGAAATTACCAAGTTTAAGGTGAAATCAAGTGAAAGGCCTAATTTAACTTGTGTGTGTTGTCGACGGACTCATTATAAGATTCAGACTAGGTTAGTTGATTTATATGCAAAATGTGAATTGGAAAATAATAGTGAATGGCAGGATTTTGTAAGTTATTTGTTGGTGGAGAATTCTTTTGATTTGAGTTTTGATCAGTGTATTTGTAATTATTGTTTGAAAAAATTAAATGAAAATAGAATGCCTGCTAGAGCTGCTCATAATAATCTTCAGTTGATAGATATTCCTTCTGAATTGATGTATTTAAATACTTATGAATCAATTTTGATTCAATGTGTCCATCCTTTTCAAGCTATTGTTCGCATGGAGCCTAAGAGAGGGAAATTACCTCCTACAGATTTACAAAGAGGATTAAAGGGAAGAGTTGTTTATTTGCCTCTAGATATCAAGAAAAATATTGATACAATTGGTGTAGAAAGAGTAGAAGAGGATCCTCTGGTTTTTCTAGTTAATGGGGTTCCGACAAAGAGTAAGAAAATCTGGCAAGATTTAGTGGATGTTAGGAAAGTCAAAAAGGCAACGTTGTATTTGGTCAAAAACAATGAGTACTATAAAGATGTAAGTGTTGGAGCAGAGGAAACAGCTACAGAAGAAGACAGTGATTGTTCAGTTGGCCAAATTGAAAAAGTTGATGTGTCTAGAAGTGAAGAAATATATGAACATTATACTGTTCATCCTTTGCATTCCAAAGAAGTAATGGGGAATGCAATTGACTTGTTTCAAATGAAATCAGCAAAAGGAAGTCCCATTAGTGTATGGGAAGAAAGTTTGGAAGCTCGTTGTTTTCCACAGTTATTTCCAACAGGTCGTGGTGGACGATATGACGATCGACCAGTTCAAATTCCTGCAGCTGAATACCGGACTTTAAGATTATATGGTGAAGAGCCAAGGTTTCGGCAATGCATTCCGTATTTGTTTCATCTTTTGTATGAAAGTGATTTGTCTGGGCTTTCTTATGCAGTTAATAATATATTGAAAAGTGGAGCTCATCTGCAAAATGTTTCAGCAAGGGTCTTTATGGGGAAAGTCAATCTGCAAGACAGTATTTTGGAATCTCAGCTAATCAATCTCATGACATGTCAGCGTGAAACAAATGAGTATTGGTTCCGTCGTCATGGGGAATTGAAATGTATGCTAAGAAACTTAGGAACTCCTCATGGTTCCTTACTCTTAGCTGTGCTGAGTATGCATGGGATGACTTACTTCAATTTCTACGAGAGGCAAATGGAAACATACAAAATATAGAATTGAAAACACCTGGAGAACTGTGTTCTTTGGATCCAGTGAATGTTTGCAGATATTTTAATCATAGATTGGAAGCTATGATGTCTTTTATTACCAACAAAAAAAATCCTCCCCTTGGAGAGGTTTTGGATTTCTTTTGGAGGAAGGAATATCAAGCGAGAGGTGCTCCTCATATACATATGCTGTTATGGATTAAAGATGCACCCAAATTTGGATTCGATTCGGATGAAACAGTGATGAGTTTCATTGAACTGTATTCAACATGTGCTGTTCCAAAAACTACTGAAGAAAACAGTTTAAGGCAACAAGTTTTACGTTTTCAATCTCATCGTTGTGGAAAGTACTGTCGTTGAAAATTTAAAAACAAGGAAAAGTACTACACGAAATGTCGTTTTGCGTTTCCACGACCAGTGATTTCTAAGGGAAGAGTAAATAATTTGACGTCATCTCTACGACATACTGTGACGAGGAAATCTCCAAAAAATACATATAATTTAAAATGAAACGAAGAGTCCAAGTACATCAACGACAACAACCCAGTGATTTTGTCCATGTGGAATGCTAACATGGATATTCAGTTTGTTGCTGACAACTCTATTGCTGTGGCTCGATATGTGACATCTTACATCACAAAAAAAGAAAAGACAGAACTGAAGGAAATGTGGGAGGACATTTCACATGAAAAGAGTCTAAGCAAGAAATTATACAGTTTCAGTCTGAAGATGTTGTCGCATCGAGAAATTGGAGCATATGAATGTTCTGATCGGTTATCATCAGCAAGTCTCTATGCCAAATTAAGAACAATCATTTGGTTGAGTCTAGGTCTTGCTGCAACACGAAACCGAGTTTTGAAATCTGTACAAGAAATTGAATATTTGGCGGAGAAAGAACCAACCAGAACAGATATTTTGAAGACAAATATGTTGGATACATACTATCCAAATAGAAGTACTCACCTTGAGAACACTTGTTTATATGAAGTTCTGCAAAACTACAGTTATAAGAGGAACATCACAGAAGATATCAATAATGGAAAATATGCTGTCATTGGGTATGAAGGATGTCTAGTGAAGCAGAGAAAAGGCCATTTGATTAATCATCGAAAATTGAGTTGCGAAGCTCCAGACAAAAAAGAATTTTACTGTTTAGCTCTTTTGCAACTCTTTAAGCCATGGCGTACAGAAGAGGAACTACTTGGAGATTTTCTGTGTTATGAAGACTCTTTTAATGCAACTAAGTATACCATAGAATGTCCTGTTTTTCCAAATTATCTGCAAATTTTGAACGAAGAAATAGAGCAAGAACCCACAATTGCTGAAGAGATTGCTAGAGACAGTTCTCAAGACAGTCAGAGTTCTACTTCATTGAGCCAGGATCCACTAGGAGGACCAATTATCCAAAATGAAGCTGCAACTGCCATGGATGAGGTGGAAAGAGCTATGGAACAAGCTCAACAGGATGGAGTTAACTTAGAAGATTTGATAAAGCAACTAAACGTTGAGCAGAAAAAGATATATGATGAAGTAACAGAACAGATTGAACATGGATTCAGACATGAGAAAAAAGAGTGCTCATGTACATCATTTGAGCCTGTCCGACTGCACGTAAGTGGAGAAGCGGGGACAGGAAAAAGTTTTCTGATTAAAGCCATTTCAACTTATCTGCAGAAAAGGACTGATTCACCGTTGTCTTGTGTTGTAACTGCTCCAACTGGTCTGGCAGCACATAACATTAAAGGGATTACTCTACATCGTTTACTGATGCTGCCAGTTGAGCATGATAATAAATTGCATTACAACAAGTTATCTGGAGATGCGTGTTCTGAAGTTTCAAGAGTCTTGAAGAAAATGAAACTTCTTATCATTGATGAAGTAAGCATGATCTCAAATCTAATGCTTGCTTTTGTGCATTTGAGAATGCAAGAAATTCTTAGAACAGAGTATGATGTGTTATTTGGAGGAAAACACTTTATTGTTTTTGGAGATCTATTGCAGTTGACTCCAGTAAAAGGACAACCAGTGTTTAAAATGCTCACGCATGAAGATACCAGGAATTCCCTTGGAAGCATTGGAAACATTAATATATGGTTAAATTTTAAATATGCTGAACTGCTTCAAAATATGCGACAGGCAAAGGATGAAGATTATAAAAATATTCTACAAGATGTAAGAATTGGAAAAGTAAGTGAGCTTGGGAAAGAAGCTTTACATGCTCGATTAATTTCAAATTTGTATCCAAATGAAAACATTTTGCCAGAGAATATTTTTTAAAAAATGACCGAGAAGAAATCTGGGATATGCTTGATGCCAACTCTGCAAGAATGTTCCATCTTCAACAACAAAATGTTAAAGTTAGAAAATGAAGAGATTGTGAAACTGGAAACAATAGATAAAATAGAGCATATGGGTGCAACAATTGTTTTGTCAGAAAATTTGAAAACAAAATTGGATTCAATAAAGAAAAGTATTTCTAAAACAGCTGGTTTTGAAAAGACTCTGAATGTGTGTTTAAATTGTCGTTTCATTTTGAGAAGGAATTTAAATGTTGAAAGAGGTCTGGTAAATGGAGCAATGGGTCATGTTGTTGATTTTGGGAATTATAGAAATAGAGATGGAATTGAATTTTTAAAAATAAAATTTGATGGTATTGAGCAAGTACAACAAATCAGTCGTTGTTCTGCTAGATTTGTACTTGTAAAAGACTTATATGTTCGCCGAAAACAGTTTCCTGTTTGTTTGGCATATGCAGTAACAATTCATAAATCTCAAGGTTTAAGTGTAGGTAGTGCTTTGGTGAACATTGGAAGATCTGTGTTTAAAGAGGGTATGGCATATGTGGCATTATCCCGAGTCAGAACTTTATCAGGATTGTACTTGATTGAGTGTGATGAGACAAAGATTTGTGCAGATCTAGATTGTGTTAAAGAATACAATAGGTTAAGAAGAGAGTATGCTCCACATTTTCCACAATATCCTCTGTTTGAAAAACGTGTGGTAGGCCGAAAAAGAAGAAATTAGAATAATTGCAGTGAGGTAGTAGCAAAAAGACAAAAAGTAGATAAAACTGTAATTCAAAACAGAAAGAAAAAGGATTGTGATGAAAATGTTGTTGGATTTCAGTTTGAAAATAGTTCTGGTGTCAACTGCTATGCTAATGTTGTGGTTAATGTTGTTTTTTTTCTCAAAACTTTACAAGAACAGATTGTTGAAAATCGGGATAAAAGATTGTGTGGTTTATTGAATTCTGTGTTTGAGAAATGTAGCAGGGATAGAGCAAAAATAGAAAGTGTAACAGAAATTCGAAATATTTTAGATATGTGTTCTGGTCAAGATACATTTTCACAGAACATTCAGCAGGATTGTCAGGAATTTTTAATGTATATGTTTGGTGTTTTGGTCAGTATATCATTTTAGTTTTCCAACGATGTAGACCTGATGGAACTAAATTGACAACTTGTATCAAAAATGTTGTGGCTTCTCAGTTATCAATTTCAGGAAGAACCTTTACAACTGAAGCTATTATTTATCATGATGGTCCTTCGACAACATCAGGACATTATACATGCTACTTAAAATGTAAAAAAGGTTGGACTTACTGCAATGATTCTCATTTGACTTATAAACAACGTTTGCCTTATGACTTTAAAAATTCTTACCTAGTGTTCTTAAAACCAAAGTTTTAGTAAAGGGAATTGGCCTTTGAAGACGGGAGTAGTTAATAAAAGTTAGTTAGTTAGTTAGTCTAATGTTTAAAATTATTTATCTCATATAGGTACTGTAAGTGGATCTCATAGTAAAAAATACTCATATATCTGACACAATTTGGCCGTAAGGAAAGTGTACGGTATGATGTTCTTAGATCCTTTTTCATAGGAAGTCGATGAAATGGAAGTTATAGAGAACAGCAGAATTCTTTTCCACCAAAAGGACCTTCACTATCTTCTATTTGGCCTCACGGAAAAGTAAGTGAATCAAAGATTAGTGTACATATATGAGTTGTAAGTTTCTATGGTTTTTTTAAACACAATCGTTTAGATTGTGGGTTTTTTCCCGCTGTTATATGATGAAGAGTTTGAACTCACTAATTTAAGTGAAATTCAATATATTCTGAGAACAGCAAAAATAAACAATGTAACATATTGTAGAAGTTATTCTATAGTTTGCATTGTGTAATTTATATTGTATTCACATTGTCTCACACTCATTTTCCCTTTTCACCCTTATTTAGCTCTCTTTACTCATTTACACTGCCTTTTTTAACTTTGTTTCATCGCTGTTCCTTTATTCCACTTCATTCACAACTCCTCAATCCAATTTGAACTGTTTGCATTTCCTCTCTCCCTTCCACCAGTTTTTTATCTTTCTCACATTCTCTCAGTACCACTGCTTTAGTTTTCTTCCCCTCTCTTTCTTTCTTTTTCTCCTTTACTCTTTTTCCTTTCGCACTCATTGTACTGCAGTTCACTCAGTCCTTCCCTTTGTTTTTCTGTGTACTTACTCTCTCACTCCTTTTTCATCCATCATTCTATATTAACCTCATTCCCTTCATCCCTTCACTTTGTAACTCCCCTTCACTCTCTCTCAGTCATCTTCTATTCCTCTTTCTTATTAATAGTTCCTCATTTAGACTCCTCTGCTTTTCACTCATTTTCCTTTTACTTTCTTATCTTTCCTGATTTCGTTTTGGTATTTCACATTCTTTTAGTATCTTACTTACCTTCAGAAATTTGTTCTCTTTCTAGTTCTTTTTCCCTCTTTTTTCTCTTTCTACATTACTTTATTTCTGTTTTTGTATCCTTCACTATTGCTTTATTTTTTAGTAAAGTTTTTTAGATGTTTTACGTCTTGAACTGTTTCTTCTATTTTTAAATATATATTTTACTAATTATAACTTGTTTTTTCTTTTGTCTTTCACAGATACAAAGTAAGTTTTCAATAATTTTATGGTGAGTGTGTCTACAAAATGTAGTTTGTCATCACCCTTTGCTTTAACCTCACTACTTTTCTCTCACCCTACCTCACCCCTGTTTCTTTACTCTGCTTCTCTCACTTATTCTCCCAGAACCTCTGCTTTAGTTTTCTTCCTCTTTCTTCTCTTCTTTTGCTCCCTTATTCATTTTCCTTTTCTCAGTTACTTCCTCTTACACCTTTTCTCTGTTTTACTATCTCTTACACAGTCCCTCTGTGTTTCTCCCTCTAGCTCTCTTTCTCTTTACACCACTCTCTTTGTCCCCATTCCTCATGCTCACTCCTTCATTATTTTTTTTAATTTTTATTTTTAAGTGCGCTGACGGAACGCGCCCCAGTACGCGCACCGGGGCGCTCACCGGTACGCGCACCGGGAGCGCACCAAAGTGAAATTTTTAAAAAAAATGTATATACTTTAAAAAATATATATTATATTAATATACAATATAGGATTCATTTTTAGAAAAACATACCTTTCTCAGCTATAGACATTTGCGAAAAAATAACCTTAGAAATTCACTAAAAAGTACATGAAGCCCTATAAAAAGTTAAGAATTAGCAGTTAAAAAACCTATGAAATTCACAGAAAAAAACAAAGGTTTCACATCAGTTATAGTTAGGAATTAGCAGTTAAAAAACCTTTGAAATTCACTGAAAAAACCATAGGTTTCACACCAGTTATAGTTAGGAATTAGCAGTTAAAAAACCTATCAAAGACACTGAAAAAACCATAGGTTTCACACCAGTTATAGTTACCTGGAAATTTTACTGACATAAAACCATTGAAATTCCCACGTTATAGTTAGTTGGACTCACTATAACTTGCGCATGTAATGCACTGCTGATGACATCACATATTACATCACTCATGACATGGTCAGTGACATCACTCATGACATCACTGATGACACCATCCTTGTGACAGAGAGACTGACCTACTTTCACTGTAAAGTAACCCTTGAAACACATTTTGAAAAAAAAACCTAACATTTAAAAAAAAGTGGACATACCTATACCAGTTACAGAAACCAATTCAGTAATTCCACCATTTATATACACATCCACGCACTCACCAACACTTCTATATAATCACTCATACATATACTCACTCATCATATGTAGTGAGACACCTATACATCCGTTAACACACCGACAGTCTTCCAAAAGTTGCCCACACACATACTCACACATGCAAATAAACTATTGAACATCTATTTATTTGCGTATACAGCTATACACACACTACCATCTTACTTCTAAGGAAACTTACACATACTTGTTCTCTTAAACAATCACTTATAGAAACACATACTTATTTAAACAAGAACTCTTTCAATCTCTCACTCTCACATATATTCACTTATATACATCAATACTCACATATACTAGATTAAAACATATGTAGTTACTGATAAAGACATTCACTTACTAACACACTCATATACACACTCATCCATCCATACAGTCCTGGACATATGCCGTCTTCCAAACACATAAACAGTGAGTCAGTCATTGATGCATCTATGTACTAAGTAATACCCCCACCAAGCCATACAGACACTCATACTGATACTAAAAAAAACATCTAATAACCCATATACACACACATGTAGCTACTCACCAACCCATGCAGCCACTTACACACAAAGTGAAACATTGATACAAACATTTAAATATTTAAACAATACTCGCTAATATATGTATTCACTAAAATATACTTAATACGCCAGTTAACCATTAAGACACTTATTTAAACATTTATTCTTCCATCGACCTTTACATATACATATATAAAACATATTTATTTTTCAGAAAGACACACATTCACTGGATGGTGTCATCAGTGATGTCATGAGTGATGTCACTGACCATGTCATGAGTGATGTAATATGTGATGTCATCAGCAGTGCATTACACGCGCAAGTTATAGTGAGTCCAACTAACTATAACGTGGGAATTTCAATGGTTTTATGTCAGTAAAATGTCCAGGTAACTATAACTGGTGTGAAACCTATGGTTTTTTCAGTGAATATATATATGTGTGTATATTTATATATATATATATATATATATATATATATATATATATATATAAATTCACTGAAAATACCATAGGTTATAGACCATATATAGTAAGGGATTAGAATTTACAAAACCTTGAAAATTCACTGAAAAAACCATAGGTTATAGACCATATATAGTTAGGGATTAGCATTTACAAAACCTTATTTTACTCGCACAAAACCATTGAAATTCGCATATATATTTAGTTGCACTAACTATATATCGCGCACCCGCAATCCACTGCTGATCATGTCACATATTACATCATTCATGACATGGTCAGTGACATCACTGATGACATCACTGATGACATCATCCAGTGACTGTATGTTTCTGTAAAGTTAAAATATGTCTTACATTTTGAAGAATGAGTGGATGTATAAGTGTCTGGATGAAGGATTTAGTAGGTGCATGACTGACTGTATGAGAGAGTGATTAAATGTGTCTCACTGAGTGCATGGGTTAGTGACTAAACTGTCTTAATTTGTGCATCATTATGTCTGTTGTTCTGTAAACTGCTGCATGTGTTAAACAGTAGCTATATGAGTAACTATATGGGTTATTGATTGGTTGCCCAAGTATTTGTATGGGAGACTGAGTATGTGTGTGGGTGGCTGGGAGGTGTATGACTCTGTGCATAGATGTGTGAGCAGTTGATTCACTAGATGTATGGGTTCAAAAGTGCATGTGGAAACAGCTGTATGGGCAGTTGACTGTGTGCATGAGTGTATTGGGGAGTGAATGGATATCTCAGTGCTACATGTCAAAGTAAGTACATATGTAAAACACAGTACATGTGAGAGTTGACATATATAAAAATCTGTGCATAAGAGCCAGTGAATGTGTGAGTGGCTGAATGGATCATTGTGAACTTGTATCAGGGATTGTATAAGAGAGTAAATATGTGTTAGTATATGTTTGAATAAGTAAGGTGTGTATAACTGTATATTTGAGGAAATGGAGGTGTGATTGATTCTTTGCATGACTAACTAGGTGTGTGAGTAACTCCATGGATGAGTGACAGTCTGTGAGTGTCTGTTTACACTGAGTGTATCTAAGGTTATATTAGAGTCTGAAGAGGTTCATCGTATTATCACATGAATGATGTCATCAATGATGTGATCAGTAATGCCAAATGAGATGTCATCAGTGATGTCATTTGAGATGTCATCAGTGATGTCATCAGTGATGTCATTTGAGATGTCATCAGTGATGTCATCAGTGATGTCATTTGAGATGTCATCAGTGATGTCACTGACCATGTCATGAATGATGTAATATGTGACATGATCAGCAGTGGATTGCGGGTGTGCGATATATAGTTAGTGCAACTAACTATATATGCGAATTTCAATGGTTTTGTGCGAGTAAAATAAGGTTTTGTAAATGCTAATTCCTAACTATATACGGTCTATAACCTATGGTTTTTTCAGTGAATTTTCAAGGTTTTGTAAATGCTAATCCCTAACTATATATGGTCTATAACCTATGGTTTTTTCAGTGAATTTCAATGGTTTTTTAATAGCAAATATCAAAAGCTGTAAAATGTATTCTTATTCTAATTCAAAAATATATTTTATATTTTATTTTTTAAGCAAAGGACCCAGATGCATTTACAGTTTATCACTAACAATCTTCCAGGCTAATGTATTTTCCCGGGAAATTTACAACTGTCCTGCAAGTAAAATATTCCTATTTCGAGAAAAAGGGCGTTTCTTTGTCCCATGAGGGAGCCGTTGAGCAAAAGAGGCTCGGCCTGCTGTCTTAGTCGCTGATAGGCCTGAATATCGGATTCTTATCGATCACTTTATGTTGCAGGAGTGGAAAACACAACAGCCCTTGCCCATTTATCTTTACAGCATTCCTGCGTATTATACCTTTTAACCGTCATGTAATCGGGCTGCTTTATTTCACTTGCCTTTTACTGATTCGAAAACAGTGGCTTTTATTCAAAACTTTACCAATCTAGGTACTACTACCATGTTTTGTTTTAAAAACCTTTATTGTGAAAATGTCAGTATACAAATACGGGCCTATAACCACGTGGGCCGGCCACGGAGCAAACTGGAATCGTATATGATGAGGGGACATTTACACTGTAGAAGAACGTAACGGGCGGGCCATTAGGTTGCAAGAACTAAGGTGTCTAACAGTTACGGAATCGGTGGACGTAAATTTTATAATTAAAGTACGACAGGGCCAGTTACAATAAAATTATCTAGATATACATTTGCGGGCAAGTTCCATGGGTGACGTTAATTCGAACTTTCAATAGTACAGTAATCAATAACACATCAGACCTTAATATCAATAGGGATGTCCAAATGTTCAATCAGTACTCGTCCCCGCCCGCCATGTGCTTCAAAACTGCATACGTATCTAGTGATATCAAGGCTGGGCAACCAGTACACAACAAGGAGTTGTGCGTCCCATTTATACCGGCGCCATTTTGGGCGAGGCCGGGCAGGTCCAGGATATAGTCAAAATGTCTCCACCAACCAGCGGTCGGACCAGAACCCCTTTCGGCAGTCAAAAAAGGTTCAGTTAAATGACAACAGAAGAGATAGGCAACAAGAACCATCAGTCAAAAGAGGGGAGGGCAAGTTCTTCCCTACCGGGTCATGTTGGGGCTCCACCGGAACTGATCGAATTGGTAGTCTACAGTGTTTCTGGATGTTTCAGACTGAAGCTGGCGTCAGCATGAGAGCACCACCATCTCGTGGCTCCGTCGTGGCCATTCCGCAAGCAATCATGGCAGCCGCTCCCCACCGGAAGCCTGCGGGAGTCGGAGGCCCCGGTGACTTTTGTAGAATCTTCAAGGCTGAGGGGACGCTTTTGGGAATGGGGCCCATGCCCTAGCAGGCAAGCGTCCGAGTTCCAAGGTGTCCCAGGGTCATTTTAGTGGACCAGGCCAAAATCCGAAGAGCCGGCCGCCATTTTGAGAGTCCTGTGGCAGCCGCCTATCGCTGCACCGCAAGAGTGGGCGCAATTAAGCTGGATGGTGGGCGAGACGCTGTAGCCGCAAGAGCGGGCGCAACTCAGCTGGATGGCGGGTGAGGCACTGTGCCGCAAGAGCGGGCGCAATTCAACTGGATGGTGGGCGAGACGCTGTAGCCGCAAGAGCGGGCGCAGCTCAGCTGGATGGCGGGTGAGGCACTGTGCCGCAAGAGTGGGCGCATCTCAGCTGGATGGCGAGTGAAACACCAAGGGGCGCCCCACTGCAGCTGAGGAGCCTCCACCTGGGGAGGCGGGGGAGGCCCGTTCGCGCCGCCTCCCCCCCCGGGGCGCCCCACGCCGTCTTTCGGCGCAGCATTATAGGATGGCCAGACCAGTGCGGCAACTTGCTGGACACCACCTCGGTGCCGTCCGGATCTCGGCGCATTGTGCTGCCTTCGGCCTATTCGCACAACGGTCCGCTACTGACGCCGCCTCACAGGCCGACGGATTTTGTAGGCTTTTTATAGCCAAAATCCGACTAAAAGACAGCCCAAAGCAGCCCATTGTTGCTACTCCGGGGAGGGAGGGGCAGGGACAGTGTCAAGCGGACGGTGAATGCTTTGAGATGGATGTTGCAGCAGGCTGCCATGTAAATAGTTGTTTAAAATGTTTTTTTAACGTGTTTACTTTGTTGGAGCGTTGTATATATTTATAAGTTATTAAAGTGTTATAATCCTACTACTTTGTTGGAGTGCTATATATTTGTAATGTGGCAACGAGCACAAAGATGTTACTGTATAACCAGAAAAAGACATAGTCCAATTGTGCGTGATCTAGTCCAATCTGGTGACGCCCATAGTGGGTATCAGCAGACTTTCATTGTATAGGGTTTGTCGGTTATTGGGCAGGGTGGGTGGTAGGGCAGGCATGCTTAGGCAGCGAGGGCGGCGGAGCCGAACTACCTCGTGGCCATCCCGACCGCGAGCTTGGCTCCTCCCCCTGGTTTCATACTTTTGCGGAGGGCTATTTCCTGGTGTTTTTTGTTTTAGCAGGGTCAGAAAGGATCCTATCAGTGGCCTACTGATTTTGTTCGATTCCTTTCGTTTTGCCATAATTTGCTAGAAAGGTACCGTGGCTAATCAGTGGGGAGAAGATAGGCATGACAGATTACAAAAGGGGGGACAAGGGTCCGCACTACCTATCTTACAGTGAGAATCACCATTGCTCCCCCCCCTCTACTGACACCCTCCTTTGCCTCAGCTTGGATCATCATTTGCTAAAGTGTTCGAAGACCCCACCGTGAGTATAAGCACAACTGGGGCCTTACTGCACACCCTGAGAAAAACTACGCAGCAAGACAATCTCTACCTTCTCCCTTTTCCATGTTCCAACGCTTTGAAATGAACAATATATTTACTCGCAGTGACAAAATGGTGGTCAACACTTCCTGATTTCCTTCGAATCGAACGTTAACAGACGTCACGCAGCAAAAAAAAAATTCTGCTCCCGCGCAGCCGCTGGAAGACATGTATCAACATATATGAGCCTCCTCAGCCACCCTCAGAAAACCTAGGGGGTCAGGATACGTCTCCCGTGCCCCCTTATACCCATTTCCCACATTGTTTTTCATCCATCTTGTGATTTAATTAAAACGAAACACAAAATGGCGAACTCCCGTTATGCTACCGGAGAGCGCCCCGGTTCGCGTACCGGGAAGCGCTTCTACCGCGAAAAATTTTTGCCCCACGGGACCCTTTAATAACCCCAACATCATTCCTAGGGTGTCATGAGGGGTCTACCTTGCCCCCTTTCATTAAATTCCCCCTTTGTTTTTCTCCTCCTCTTGTCTCTCGATCCTACCGAGAGACAAGATGGAGGCCGGTCCGGACTGTTTAGAATGTTGACAGACACCGGAGAGCCAATCAGCTTCGCTTCGCGAAGTTCCGTTACGCGTCAGGTACGCGAACCAGGGCGCTAACCGGAGCGCTGTCACAGATATATCTGTTTTTTAAAACGTTAATTTCTCAAAATCCACTGGAGTACATATATTGAGACATAGCAATGGCACGTCGGGCAAACCATATCTACAATTTTGCCAAGTTTCGTGTAAATCCATTCAGCCGTTCGAGCTAAAAGTGAGTCCAACCGCCCTATGGAAAACTCAATGTTAAAAACGTGTTTTGGGACACCCCTTTTTTCTCGGCCCCCCCTTGACGAAACCCCCCCAAACTTTTAGGGGCTGCTCAGAAACAGAATGTGCCATTTTCCTGAAAATTTAAGCCAATTCCGTCCACAAACGCCAAAGTTATTCCATATAGAATTTTCAAAAATCCCACCAACCCACGAAAAGATTCGCGTAGTCTCCTGGTAGACGAATTATTTCCTTAATTGGTGGTTTGACTGAGAACTTGTCCAAATTTCTGAGGTGAGTCAGTAATGTAACGGTTAACTATTTGGATCGGAAGGTTGAGGTCAGGGATAACTTATTATTATTTTTTTTTTGTAAGACGTTTATTAGTGAATCATTGAGCATTACATATAGCTAAGCCTACAACCCATCGGGACGGCTGCAACTTTGCGATATTTCGTAAAAGAAACGAAAACAGAGGAAGGCATATACCTCCGGCGACCACAACATCTTGTGAAATATCATTATTACATCATCAGTATCCCATATGCTCATATTTAAGTTGCGCATTTAATTGACGTCTTGTTTTATCTTTTTATAAGTATATAAAAAAAAAGGGGAATACAACTCTGTAAACTTGACAGTTCGTTTCAACGTGTCCCAACTTGGTGGCCGAGTCATCTAGGAGCAATCCGGCGTCCGCCGTACTGAGACTCATAATGTTCATTGACAGACCCTGTGCGCATATCATTATGTGGCAGGGGTTTGAAGTACTCGTGTTTGGCCTGTCTGTGTCTCTGTGCATGCCACCGGTTCAGAGCGTCAAAACCCCTCCGACCATCAGTACAGCGGGTGTTGCGATATTTGGATAAGCGGTATAGCCTGATCTTATGTTGGGGAGACGCATCGTGTTTCAAGTCTCACAACTGTCTGGGCATCTAAGCGTGTCCCCAAGGTGTGGTACTCGTACAAGAAAGAGCCATATTTGAGAAACAGGATCTCAATAAAACTAATGAAACTGGGGAATATATTCGGGAGGGAGTGAAGAGGGAGAGTGCACGTGAGGGGAGGTGCGTCCTGTATGAGGACTAGGTGGTTATCATTCCTTGTCATAAACAATTGTTGCTTCGTGTGGGCGGGCGCCCGGGCCTGCGGCCCACTCGTCGGGCGTTTGTTACATTCAGTGCGCTGTGCGGCAGGGAGGGGGAGGGGGGAGCCATCATCCCATAGTTCTGCAAGCTCCGCATGTCCAGCATTCCGAGCATGTGTGTGTCGTGTGAGGGCCGTGTACCCCGTGTCTTTGGTGTCCCCGCATCTTCTTCGCCTGTGTTTTCCCACCTGTGGCGGTCCCTAAATGAGCCCCTTGGCCGTGCCCTCCTTCTGGAGGGAGCTGAGGATGTCATCCCATATCTGTGCGACCGGAAATTTTCGTAAGTTCTCTATTTCCTCCCGGTGTAGTGCCATGCTTTCCGCCCTAGCCCAGTTGATGAAGGAAGCGTACCAGTATTTAGGGATGGGTGGTTCTGTCCTCTGTCCAGTGTTTAGTAATTAGTCGCTTGGCGGTGATAAGGCCTAAGTCCCAGAACCTAGCTTCTGTTCTAATGAGTTTATTTCTTTTGTACAATCCCAGGATGCAAGCCTCCCATGTGTGTGGTAACCCTGGGCCGGTGCTGCTTGTCAGGAGCGAATGTACCTATCCTCAGTATAAGGCTAGAGAAGGGCAGTGCCACAGCATATGCAAAATATACGCGCCCAGCATGCTGCATCTGGGGCAGGTGGCAGTGTTAATCCTGAAAATACCTGTTGATTTTGTCTGGTGATAAATATGCCTGATGCAGTACGTAATATTGGATTGTCCGGAAGCGGGAGTTACGCGGGACATTCACGGGGCTGGCTAGGATCATGGTCCACTCTTTGTCCGTCCATTCCCTCCCTCTGAGGGCCGCCCACTTGTCTCGTATCGGTTGTGTGGACCGCTGCGTGTGCATGAGTAAGGCCTGTGCCTGCCAGTGGACAATATGAGAGCCGTTGCCCATTACATGCAGGTATTGCATTAGGTGGTGTATTGGCGGTTCTTCCTGGATATCGCCCCAAGACTCCGTATACGTCCACAATATAGACGCATGCAGCAGGAACTGCCCCGCCGGCAGACCCGTGCCCTCCATTAGTTCCGCGCCCTCCGTTAGTTCCGCAAATTGTAGCATAACTCCGTCTGCATAGAGGTCACCCATGGTTTCCACCCCAGCTGTGGTCCAGCTCTCAAGAGCTCGCTGTGACACTGTCCCGCTCCTCCTGGGTGTCCCCAGCAGGGGAAGTGCGGGGCGTAAGGTTTGACTTCCCAGGTCAGCCGCAGGCTACGGAGAAAAAACTTTCGGGCCACAGCCATGTGTATTGGCAGCGGGCGGGGTCCCTTAGTTAAGGGGTGGAACAGTGCACACACCTGTGTGTGGGTCCATACATAAGTAGCGGTGGCTGTATCATCTAAGTGCGTGCCGCTCAGCCAGTGTGTTACCCATTGTAGCTGTGCTGCCAGGTAATACAGCTCTAGGTTCGGGACTGCCATCCCCCCTTCTGTAGTTGGGGAGTAGAGTTTCGCCAGAGCCACTCGGGGGCGCCCTGTGTTCCAGATTAGGTTACGTGCCATTGATTCCAGGTCGCGGAATATTTTTGTGGGAACATACAATGGGATATTGGCGAAGTGGTAGAGCAGTCTGGGCAGCGCTATCATTTTGACTAGTGCTACCCTGCTGGGCACATTTAGAGGCAGTGTCTTCCAGAAGTTCATCTGGGCTCGCAGCGAGGATATAGCGCGCCCCATTTTGCCCTCCAATATATTCTGCGTGTCCCTGTAAATGTGCACTCCGAGGTATTTAAAAGTCGTGGGATACCATGTGAGTCTGACGCCCCCTAGGTGAACGTCGCATTCCTGCGTGTCCGGGCCAAACGGTACACTCCGGACTTCGCCCAATTCACCTTGAGCCCCGACATATCAGCGAACGTCTGGAAAATTTCGGACAGTGAGCCCGGCACAGCTGTGAGGTCTCGCACATATAAAAGTAAATCGTCTGCGTAGAGCGAGACTATATGTACACCATCAGCCAGTGGGATCCCCCATTCCACTCCCCTCGCCCTCAACAATGCCGCTAGGGGCTCTATGGCCAGGGAGAAGAGAAGGGGCGACAGGGGACAGCCCTGTCGGGTCCCTCTGCGCACCCGCACCGACTCCGAGAGCAAGCCGCCTGTCCGCACTCGTACACTGGGCTGTTGGTAAAGCAGTCCAACCATGTCCGCATATGCATCGCCCAGGCCAAAGCTGTCCAGCACCGCCCCGAGGTAGGGCCACTCCACGGAGTCAAAGGCTTTTTCTAGGTCTAGGACCAGGCAACCCGATCTCGGCCATTGTGCTGTGGCGACGTCCTGAATTCGGAATAGGCGACGGATATTGCGTGAGGTACTCCTCGCAGGTACAAAACCATTTTGGTCTTGGTGGACCAGGGCTTGGACCTCGGTGGCCAATCGCCGGGCTAGTAGAGAAGTGAAAATTTTGTAATCTGTGTTTAGCATGGCCAAGGGCCTGTAGGAGCCCATGCACATCTCTTCCTTCCCGGGTTTCAAAAGGGAAACCAGGGTAGCCTCATTAAGTGTGTCCGGGAGCGCCGAGTCCTCTATAGCGGCATTATACATTGTGAGCAGCTCCGGAGTCAGTATGCCTGAGCATGCCTTAAAAAATTCGGCAGGTATGCCATCTGGGCCAGGCGATTTGCCGTTGGAGAGGGCAAAAATGGCCTCACGCACTTCCTCTTGTGTGAAAGGCGCCCCCAGCTCCTCCCGCTGCGCGTTCATAAGGGATGGTAGCTGAATAATCGCGAGATATTCTGCTATTGTTTCAGGTGAGACCCTTAACTGCGACCTATATAAGGCCCGGTAGTGTTGCGTAAAGGCCAGGTGTATTTTACTCTGGGTGTACACTATCTCTCCTTCCATCCTTCTGATGGCAGACACTGGCTCAGTACGGCTCTCTTGTTTGACCAGCCAGGCCAACAACCTTCCGGGTTTATCACTGTATTGATGCACACGCGCCGAATGGGCTGCGTAGTTAATGTGTCTCAGTCGTTCAAACAGCGTTGCATGTTCCTCATGGGCCGCGCGTAATTGGTCGCCCGTGCCCATTACTGCTTCTTGTTCCAGGCGGAGCAAGTCAGCTTCCAACCGTCGCAGGTCAGCCTCAAGTGTTTTCCCCATGCTCCCCTGTGTGCCCAGGCAGTGTCCCCTTAACACAACCTTAAAGGCGTCCCATTCGATCAGCGGGAAGGGCGCTGTGCCTGAACTGTCTGTGAAGTATTGCGCTGCGCAGGCCTGTAAGGAGTCTCGGAAGGGGGCTTCCAGCAACAGAGCCGGTTGCAGGTGCCATGTGGGGATGGGCGGGTGGGGGCGTTCCCAGGCTATTTGCAGTGTGTGTGGGTTGTGGTCTGAGTGTGTTCGGCCAAGATATTGCGAGTCCGTTATGTGTGGCAGTAGCTCCGGTGACACCATATATCTATCCAGGCGGACATGTAGCGCGTGCGCCCCTGAGTAATAGGAGTAAACCTTGGTGTTTGGATTATGTGCTCTCCATGCATCTTTTAGGTCCCACTGTGTCGACCATTGGGTGAGAGCCTTCGTGGCTCCAAGAGACTGTGCTTCAGACCTGGGTGGGGTCGAGCGGTCCAGCACAGTATCTAATACCGTGTTATAGTCCCCCCCAAGAATCCACGGGATTCCGTGCCAGGGCGCCAATTTCTCTGAGATGCATGCTAGGAAGTTCCCCTGGTCAGTGTTTGGGGCGTATATGGATGCCAACACCACAGGCTGCCCATCTATTCGGCCGTTCACTATCACGTATCTTCCCTCTGGGTCCGCATGTGTAGCTGTCACTGTAAAGGGAGTACCCGGCTTCACCCATAGTAGCACCCCACGGGCATACGATGAGTACTCGGTGGCATACAGTTGTCCTCGCCATCTGCGGCGCAGTGCGGCCACCTCCGCCCTGTTTAAATGAGTCTCTTGTAAGAGTGCAATGTGTATCTGGTGCCTTTTCAGGTAGGAGTATATTTGATAGCGACGCGCCGGTGTGTGCATGCCTCTAATGTTCCATGTACGTATTTTTACTGCAGACATTTTACCAGTGCATGCATCCCCCCCCCCTAAGCCCACAAACAGCAGCTTTACCCAGGTCCATTGCGTCCCGCCACTCAGCTCTCCCATGACCACCCTCCTCAGTGCACTCAGCATAGTACCGGAAAACATTAAAGGGTAGGCAAACAATGAACAACAAAAACCAACTGTGGGTGTACCCCACCGAAATACCAAAGGGGCAGTAGCGAAACGGGCCACCGTCCATACTCTCATTAATGAGGGACAACCTTTCAAGTCTAGGGGGTAACGTGTGCTAACCACAGATTCAGCAGTTCAGTTGAATAGTCAAAGAAGGAGATCAGTGTCCTTCCCCGGGCCATACATGTCATATATCAGGCAGCCTTAATCTTTGCTTCAAATTAAAACCAATTTCAGCTACTGGGCCACTGTCTTCAACATTTCCCAATTTCGCCAGGGCCAGTGGACCGGGGTGGGACTAGAAGGTGAAAAGTTCCCAAGACGCCCCCCGCCACCACCGGTTCCCGCTTGTGTCTATGCGGCAGGGGCAATACTCACTGCGTCTGCGTCCACCATCTGGCCCATGTGCAAGTGGGGGGGGAGGAGGCCTCCGGCAGCACCGGGCACCAGCCGCGCCCCAGCGTTCAGCCAGCCCCCGTCACCTGCTCCCCGTCCCAGCCGACTCCATGTTGATGTCTCATGCGTCATCAGTTCAGCAGGTCAGCTGTCTGCGGTGTGATGTCCGGTAAGTCCACCGAGAGCTGTGAGTCTGGAATTCCATAAACGGCTTCGTCGTCACTGAGGACAGCCCTCGGGCTGGTTCCTGGTGCACCCTCCGATGTCGGCGAGCTGCTCAGTTGTGAGACTCTCCTGAGTGCATCTCGCTGCTCCTGGAGAACCTGATCCGCTGGCGGAGATCGTCGTGTCGCTTCCTCCGGTCGGCGGGCCTGCTGGTCTCTGTTCCTGCGTCGACGTCTCGGACCACGTGTCCTCGGCCTCTGTTCGCAACCCTGTGTCTGCTGGGGCGCCGTGTCAGTGCCACTGTCCAGCCAGGAGCCCACCTCCTCTGGGGTGTTAAAGAAGTATGTCTTATCCTGCGTGACCACTCTCAGCTTTGCAGGGAAAAGGAGGGAGTATTTAAGGCCTGCCGTGCGCAGCCTCCGTTTTACGTCCAGGAATGAGTGTCTTTGGCGTTGGACCTGAATGGTATAGTCCGGGAAAAACACAACTGTGGCATTGTCTATCCGTATCTCCCCGAGCCGCCTGGTTTTACGGAGGACCGTGTCCCTGTCTCGGTAGTTCAGTATCCGGATGAGTAGCGGCCTTGGGTTGGAGCCCGTGGGAAGCGGTCTCGTAGGCACTCGGTGTGCCCGTTCCACCACAAAGTAGGGCGAGAGTGTATCTTCCGGCAGTGTTTCTCGTAGCCAGTCCTCCATCCTCTGGGCCGGGTGGTTGCCCTCCCATTTCTCCGGGATCCCCACAAGTCTGATGTTGTTCCGGCGCGCCCGCCCTTCCGAATCCTCTGCGCGGTCTTCCAGGAACTCTACCATGTTCAGGAGGTCTTGTACTTGCTTGTCAGTTTGGGCGACTCGGGGTGCAAGGTCTGTCACCGTGCCTTCCAGTGTCTTGGTTCTGTCCGCCAGTTTCTTGTGGTCTTCCCTCAGGTGTGTGAGGTCTATGGCGACGCCGTCTATTTTAGACTCTAGGGATGTTCTGGTCGATTGTAACGACTCCTCCAATCGCTCCATGGCAGCCAGCACACTGTCTAGTCTTGTAGTCACCTGGTCAGCAGCCATCTTGTTCAACGTCTTTCCAGGCTTCCCTTTTGGCGGGGCGCCTCCAGTGCCGGTGCGCGTTCTGACCCCTCCGGACATGGGCAGTGCCCCTGTAATTTTCAGTTCGGCCTGGGGGCTTGGGTGAGGTGGCTGTCCGCCGGCAATTGGCAGGGCCCGTCTGGGTGTCTGGTAAGCCTTGCTGGTCCAAGGGAGAGGACCCGGGCTGGTGTGCAGTTCCAGCAGTGTCTAAGAGTGGCAATGCTGCCTATTCTTGTGTAGGTGCCCGTGTGGGGGGGCCAGCCGGCCCTCCACGTGTCCTGCGCCCTAGATTGCAGAGGTTTTCAAACTGGCAGAGCGGCAAGGCAGGCGTCAGCCAGCAGCCCGGCACCACTAGGGATAGCTGGCCACTGGGGAGCAATCGTTCATCTGCCCTCAGGAAGCTCAGGGCCGTCAGGGCGTGTCGGTCAGGCAGTGAGCCGCAGTGCGTGTAGCGAGGGAGTCGGAGATTCCTCCTTCGGAGCTTCGCCAGGCCGCCCTGCGTGGGTGCTCCCCTAATTGTGAGCAGCCGTCTCCTCCCTTATTGTGCCCCTAGTAGCACAGTTGGACCTGTGAGTGCGCCTGTGTCCCGCCCTCAGTTCCTTCAATGCCTCCTGTCCACGGTCCGCAGGAAGTGGCCTGTGTAGTGGTGCGCCAGGGCAGGCGCCTGGTAACAGCGCCTGACAGGTGAGTTCACTGCGGCCAGCCGACCGCGTCTCAGCAGAGCGTCTCGTGCACGCGAGAGCCGCGGAGTCACCTCGGGCAGATAGAGTGGGCCGGGCACAAGGAGTTGTGGGGGGAGGGCGCCCTCAGTGCGCTGATCATCACGCCAGTTCCTCCAGCAGGGCCCGTCCCCACTCGGGCGTGGGGCGCCGTCCAGGTCCCAGCGCCGCTGATGTGTGCTCTATGGCGTGCAGCTCAGGCCCCCGCCTGTGTCCGTCCCCCCGTGTGTCGCCACCCCTGCATGGGGGTGGGGGGGCCACTTCAGGCAATGTCCAGGGTGCGGGGGCCCTCTCACCTGGTCTCCCAGGTCCGCCGGTGTGATGGGAGCTGTGCCGTCAGGGTCGCGCCGCTCTCAGGCGTGTGTGCAGCAGAATTCGGGCAGCCGCTTCGGTGACACTCACCGCCTCCGGCGTCACAGCTGTGCTCCGCCAGCCGATTTTTCATGCCGCTCCAGCGCTGGCCTCACACGTCTCTCCAGGAGCAGGGGGGAAGCAGGGGTCAGAGTGTCCAGACGGCCCCCAGGCCTTGATTCCCGGTGCGGCAGGGGGTCGCGGCGATCCGGCTCCGTGTTGCGCAGCTGGGCCTTGTTGTCAGGCCCAAGCCGCGGCCTCCCGTACTCCTCCACGCCATCCGGCCGGCAACAAGTCCCGCCAGTGGCCTTCAGGAAAGGCCGGTGCTGTTGCTTCGGGTCTCCGGTTCACAAATCGGCCAGACTGCCTGGGATACTGCCGCCGTGGTCCGCCTGCAAATTCAGCCTATTTCAGGGATTACTGACGGAGAATCGGCCCAGGGAAGGGGAGCTCAGCTCGGAGCTCTACCCTTTTGCGTCCTCCGCCATTGCGTGCTTAGCCACGCCCCCCTCTGAGGTCAGGGATAACTTGATAACTTGATACAGAAAGGTGAAGGTGATCGAATATAATTTTATGACACACATATTACTAAGTCTGTGTCATTATTGTAACTTTACCACTCCAATATACCATGCAGTATTATTTGATCAGGAGGACACGTTTATGAGCAGAAGGCAAAACGATTGAATGTTGCAATTGCCGATCCACGGCGAGATTTAATTATTTTGGAATTATGTGTAATATTGCTGTTACATGCCCTTTAATTCTACAATAGTACTTTATGTAACTATGTTAGACAAACATGTTCTAAGATGGCGCCCGTATGAGAATACGAGGCCTGGTCCCTTGTTTGTGTCAATTCCCGATAACTCTTGTGCTTTAAAAATGGTGCCGCAAAATGCATTTTCTATGACACTGACGAAGGGAGTCTTTCCCGAAAAGCGTCTGTTTGTTTGAATAAAGTTTGGCGCTTGAAGCTTTGACCCCGCGAGTGCGGCGTGTCTTTTTTGGCAGGATTAAGAAGACACGGTTTTGGAGCTTTAAGATATATAAATATATATATATATATATATATATATATATATATATATATATATATATACACATATATATATATATATATATATATATATATATATATATATATATATATATATATATATATATATATATATATGCAAAGAACTCCGCTGAATTCCAGAACAACGCTCGGGATAACAACGAAACCGGACCCAGTAGGATATTTGCAAATCTTTTTATTTTCTCATCCTTGTGCAGACAAACACGCCGCCATGACGCGTTTTGGGACCTTGATCCCTTGATCACATGACATGGTCCGGCAAATCACCCATCAATTTAAAGTGCGAGTGCATAATCAGCTGACCCCACTGCCTGTGGACATAAAGAACAGACTTCAGCCTGGTCAGGGATGAAAGCACAACATAATCATATGTACAATTACAGTGCCAACACATTTTGCTTATTTCAAGGTCTTTGTCATTTGAAATACAACATGTACAAATAAAGGAAATAATCAAGATGTGAAAATTTAAAAATCATTTCCTGTCATCTTGACCTCCAAATCCTCATCTTATACTCCAGTATGCTCCATTAATTGAATTGATTAATTATTTTTTTTAAAACCAATTAAAAGAATAAAATACTATAGTATACTGCATGTTAAAATCATGACTAAAATATACAATTTCTTAATTCTGTGCAAACTTGCAATATGATGTGCAAATTACGCAAACGGAAACAAGCCTGAGTTTACCTCTGAGGATACATGTTAAAGACCTTTCCTCAAAATTGCGCCCCAGTGGGCAGATCAAATCCCTCAACCATTGCGTCCACACTGCAGTCTATTAGGAAACTGCTGATGCATCCAACGCACTTTAACTCATACATTATTGTCAATACAAAAGTGCCCAGTAAATTAAAATAATCCTATACCCTTCACCATCAAATTTGAATTAAAATTTTGTATAGTTGGGCCAGCCCAATGTTTGATGATGCTTCCTATTTTTACAACTGGGGTGTGCCTGTTTACAATGCTTTTATTGCGTTGATTGAGTCCCCCTGCTTGCTATCTCAGTATAAACAATAGTGCAAGCCTTCAGTTTGATTCAAACCATTAGGGGTTTTGCTATTAAGCTCCAAGATGTACCGAGTTTCTAATATTCTCAATCGCGCCTCTCTATCCCCTCCTCTGCGGAGCGGTGGTACCATATCTATTGCATAGTATTGTAAACATCCTATATCACCTCCGTGGTATGCATTTACATGCCTAGCAACAGGGTAAGTCTCATCCCTGTTGCTGATCGCCCTTAGATGTTGCAAGATGCGCTTGTGGACCTGCAATTTCGTGCTGCCCACGTATTGCAGGCCACAAGCGCACTCCAACACATAGACAACGAAGTCAGATTTACAGGTGATTTTCTTTTTGATATTCCTCACCTCATTACTGAAAGGCGTGTTGTAAGACGTACGACTCTTTCCTATCTTACACGCCTTGCAGACAGCACACTTGATAAAGCCCTTACTTTTCCCTAACCAATTGTCATCAGAAACTTCAGGGCTGCTACTCACCAACATGTCGCTCATAGATCTAGCCCGGCTATATGTTATCGCTGGTCTATCAGACAGGATCCCTCCAATCACAGGATCACCCTTGATGACCTGCCAGCTCTTGCGAACAATGTCGTGAATTTGTTTGTGCTGTCGGCTATAGGCAGTTATGAATCTAGGTTGACCTGACTCCTTGTCCTCTAGTTCATGTGCTAGTTCATCTACGGCAATAGTTTTCTGCCCAGAGATTTTATTGGCACGTTTCATGGCACTCTCCACCATTACTCTCGAGTAACCCCTTTCCACAAATCTCTCCCTGCTCTCATTCTGGGCTCTCACACAGTTCTCCCCTGTGCTACAGATCCTCTGCATCTCCCCATAGGGGATACTGCGAATCAAGTGTGCTGGGTGATGGCTAGTGGCGTGCAGAACTGTGTTACCTGCCGTCGCCTTACGGTGCAGGTCCGTTACTATTTGATTGTTGGCAATGGTGACTTCTACATCTAAGAAGATGACTTTGGTGCTACTTATATGGCCAGTGAATCTCAAGTTCAAATCATTCTGATTGATATCTGAAATGAACTTAGATGCCTCTTCTTCAGAACCCCTCCATATAATGAAGAGGTCATCTATGAACCTATACCAGGCCATGATGTTATTGGCCATAATACTGGTATAGGTTCCCCCAAGGACCTGCTCCTCCCAAAGCCCCATGTGCAGGCATGCATAACTTGGGGAGAAGCAGGCCCCCATCGCAACTCCCCTTAATTGTTGAAACACCTGCTTTTGAAACAGGAAGAAGTTGCTTTTCAGGCAGATCTCTGTCATCTCACTGACCATGTTGTTATGTTGTAGCATATGGGCCGGCCTTCTAGCCAAAAAATGTTTTATCGCCCGGAGGAGGGGGGAAGCAGGGGTCAGAGTGTCCAGACGGCCCCCAGGTCTCGATTCCCGGTGCGGCAGGGGGTCGCGGCGATCCCGCTCCGTGTTGCGCAGCTGGGCCTTGTTGTCAGGCCCAAGCCGCGGCCTCCCGTACTCCCCCACGCCATCCGGCCGGCAACAAGTCCCGCCAGTGGCCTTCAGGAAAGGCCGGTGCTGTTGCTTCGGGTCTCCGGTTCAGAAATCGGCCAGACTGCCTGGGATACTGCCGCCGTGGTCCGCCTGCAAATTCAGCCTATTTCAGGGATTACTGACGGAGAATCGGCCCGGGGAAGGGGAGCTCAGCTCGGAGCTCTACCCTTTTGCGTCCTCCGCCATTGCGTGCTTAGCCACGCCCCCCTCTGAGGTCAGGGATAACTTGATAACTTGATACACAAAGGTGAAGGTGATCGAATATAATTTTATGACACACATATTACGAAGTCTGTGTCATTATTGTAACTTTACCACTCCAATATACCATGCAGTATTATTTGATCAGGAGGACACGTTTATGAGCAGAAGGCAACACGATTGAGTGTTGCAATTGCTGATCCACGGCGAGATTTAATTATTTTGGAATTATGTGTAATATTGCTGTTACATGCCCTTTAATTCTACAATAGTACTTTATGTAACTATGTTAGACAAACATGTTCTAAGATGGCGCCCGTATGAGAATACGAGGCCTGGTCCCTTGTTTGTGTCAATTCCCGATAACTCTCGTGCTTTAAAAATGGTGCCGCAAAATGCATTTTCTATGACACTGACGAAGGGAGTCTTTCCCGAAAAGCGTCTGTTTGTTTGAATAAAGTTTGGCGCTTGAAGCTTTGACCCCGCGAGTGCGGCGTGTCTTTTTTGGCAGGATTAAGAAGACCCTTTTTACGAGCTTTAAGATATATAAATATATATATATATATATATATATATATATATATATATATATATATATATATATATATATATATATATGTATATATATATATATATATATATATATATATATATATATATATATATATATATTCACTGAAAAAACCATAGGTTATAGACCATATATAGTTAGCAATTCGCATTTACAAAACCTTATTTTACTCACACAAAACCATTGAAATTCCATATATAGTTAGTTGCACTAACTATATATCGCGCACCCGCAATCCACTGCTGATGATGTCACATATTACATCATTCATGACATGGTCAGTGACATCACTGATGACATCACTGATGACAACTCAAATGACATCACTGATGACATCTAAAATGACATCACTGATGACATCTCATTTGACATTACTGATCACATCACTGATGATATCATTCATGTGATAATACGATGAACCTCTTCAGACTCTAATATAACCTTAGATACAATCAGTGTAAACAGACACTCACAGACTGTCACTCATCCATGGAGTTACTCACACACCTAGTCAGTCATGCAAAGAATCAATCACACCTCCATTTCCTCAACTATACAGTTATACAAACTTTACTTATTCAAACATATACTAACACATATTTACTCTCTTATACAATCCCTGATACAAGTTCACAAGGATCCATACAGCCACTCACACATTCACTGGCTCTTATGCACAGTTATTTATATATGTCAACTCTCACATGTACTGTGTTTTACATATGTACTTACTTTGACATGTAGCACTGAGATATCCATTCACTCACCAATACACTCATGCACACAGTCAACCGCCCATACAGCTGTTTCCACATGCACTTTTGAAACCATACATCTAGTGAATCAACTGCTCACACATCTATGCACAGTCATACACCTCCCAGCCACCCACACACACACTCAGTCTCCCATACAAATACTTGGGCAACCAATCAATAACCCATATAGTTACTCATATAGCTACTTATCAACACATGCAACAGTTTACAGAACAACAGACATAATGATGCACAAATTAAGACAGTTTAGTCACTAACCCATGCACTCAGTGAGACACATTTAATCACTCACTCATACAGTCAGTCATGCACCTACTAAATCCTTCATCCAGACACCTATACATCCACTCATTCTTCAATATGTAAGACATATTTTAACTTTACAGAAACATACAGTCACTGGATGTTGTCATCAGTGATGTCATCAGTGATGTCATTTGAGATGTCATCAGTGATGTCATCAGTGATGTCACTGACCATGTCATGAATGATGTAATATGTGACATCATCAGCAGTGGATTGCGGGTGCGCGATATATAGTTAGTGCAACTAACTATATATGGAATTTCAATGGTTTTGTGTGAGTAAAATAAGGTTTTGTAAATGCGAATTCCTAACTATATATGGTCTATAACCTATGGTTTTTTCAGTGAATTTTCAAGGTTTTGTAAATGCTAATTCCTAACTATATATGGTCTATAACCTATGGTTTTTTCAGTGAATTTTCAAGGTTTTTTAAATGCTAATTCCTAACTATATATGGTCTATAGCCTATGGTTTTTTCAGTGAATATATATATATATATATACATACATATATAAACATATATCATCTGTATATCTATATAAATACAAACATAAATGCATGCATACATATACTTATATGCATACAGATGCATGTTATTTACATGAAAGTTGAAAAAACACTAATAAAAGCAAAGCTAAAAAGCCACCTCATTACAAACAGAATGGCTTTAACTTAAACGAGGGCGAGATCTATTGCATTTTCAATGCTTGTTTACTTTGGTTCCATCAAGAAGGCATTCAGATGTGTCACACATTTGCCATAAATTCTGAATGTTAGCACTCTAGTGGCACATTAGATCACTGTAGTAAAGCTACTGCTCACCAGGGACGTCTGCTGCTGGTATTCAAAGTGCATGTTTCAGTCTGCATGTCAGAATTTTTTTAATGAAATAGAAGAGGATTTGAGAAGTCACTCAAAATGATCCCTAATTTTTCTTTCTGAAGCACTAATCATACTTTCTATGGCAAAATTAACCCCCTCATGTTGTTCCTTTTTAAATTGAGTGTTTTCAGATTTACCACTTCATTCCAATCAAGATGGCTTCTGGTGTGCCATACTTTTGCCATAAGTAAGACTGTTAGCGCTCTAGTTGTTCTTTAGAACACTCTGGGACATTCTGTCATTGGGCTATACTTGGGGTACATCTGGGTGATATTTGGGCTACATTTAGGCTCTTTTGTCTCTGGTGGCCATCTTGGGAGACTGTATGTCAGAATTTTTTAATGAAATTGAAGAGGGTTTGAGAAGTCACTCAAAATGTGCCCTAATTTTTCTTTCTGCAGCACTAATCATAATTCATATGGCAAAATATACCCCCTCATTTTGTTCCTTTTTAAATTAAATGTTTTAAGAGTTACCACTTTATTCAAATCAAGATGGCTTCAGGTGTGCCATACCTTTGTAATAGGTAGGACTGTTAGCGCTCTAGTTGTTCTTTAGAACACTCTGGGACATTCTGTCATTGGGCTATACTTGGGCTACATCTGGGTGATATTTGGGCTACATTTGGGCTCTTTTGTCTCTGGTGGCCATTTGGGGAGACTGCATGTCAGAATTTTTTAATGAAATAGAAGAGGATTTGAAAAGTCACTCAAAATGTGCCCTAATTTTTCTTTCTGCAGCACTAATAATACCTTCTATTGCATAATATACCCCCTCATTTTGTTCCTTTTTAAATTAAATGTTTTAAGAGTTACCACTTTATTCCCATCACGATGGCTCCAGGTGTGCTATACCTTTGTAATAAGTAGGACTGTTAGCGCTCTAGTTGTTCTTTAGAACACTCTGGGACATTCTGTCATTGGGCTATACTTGGGCTACATCTGGGTGATATTTGGGCTACATTTGGGCTCTTTTGTCTCTGGTGGCCATTTTGGGAGACTGCATGTCAGAATGTTTTAATGAAATAGAAAAGGATTTGAGAAGTCACTCAAAATGTGCCCTAATTTTTCATTCTGCAGCACTAATCATACTTTCTATGGCAAAATATACCCCCTCATGTTGTTTCTTTTTAAATTAAAGGTTTTAAGAGTTACCACTTTATTCCAATCAAGATGGCTTCAGGTGTGCCATACCTTTGTAATAAGTAGGACTGTTAGCGCTCTAGTTGTTCTTTAGAACACTCTAGGAGGCTGCAGTAGAACACAAAGGAATCAACTGACAGTCTCTGTCCTTGTTGGATGTACATGTTTTACTGAGAATGTCAGACTTCATTTTCACATGACTGAGAAAGATAATGTGAATTTACAGAAAATATGCTTTCAGTTTAGCTTATAGATCCCCTTCCAAACCACTGTGGGAAAATCATGAGATATTAGTTTTCTTTCAAACAATATTCATGATATCACAGCAGAAGGTTTTTTCACATGGTAAAATCACCTTAGAACAAACCACAATTCCTAAAATGAGTATGGTACCATCAACAAATGATTTATAATGTAACTAAAGTCCTAAAATGCTCTATTAACTACAATGCTTTTTAATGAGGTGCTATCATGTATATTGGTCCCAAGATGGCTGCCAACACTTCTTGGATGAAGTGCTGACAGCCAATCAGATCAGATGTGTGGTTAGGCTCCGCCCAGATATATATCTTTTTTTGAACCTAAATTACTCAAAATCCACTGGAGCACATATATTGAGACCTAGCAAAGGCACATCGGGCTAACAGTCCCTACAATTTTGCCAAGTTTCGTGCAAATCCATTCAGCCGTTTGAGCTAAAAGTGAGGCCAACCGCCCTATGGAAATTAACATGGGAAAAATGTGTTTTGGGACCCCCCTTTTTTCTCGGCCCCCCCTTGATGAAACCCCCCCAAATTGTCAGGGGCTGCTCAGAAACAAAATGTTCCATTTTCCTGAAAATGTCAGCCAATTCCGTCCACAAACGCCAAAGTTATTAGACATAGAATTATATATATCCAATTACCGCTCAGGTGCTGTAGCCCACCAAACAGAGAGAAGGACTCTTACTATGATTTCAATAACTGCAGGCTGCAGTAATCATTTATTCTTCCATCAAAGTGCAAATAATAGGGACAATATATATATTCACTGAAAAAACTATAGGTTTCAGGGGCATTATAGTTAGTGTGACATTTTACTCGTACAAAACCATAGAAATTCTCCCGTTATAGTTAGTTAAGCTAACTATAACTTGCGCGCCCGCAATGCATACTTTTGAGATGTCATGAGTGATGTCATGAGTGATGTCACTGACTATGTCATGAGTGATGTAATATGTGACGTCATCAGCAGTGCATTGCGGGCGCGCAAGTTATAGTTAGCTGAGCTAACTATAACGGAGGAATTTCAAAGGTTTTGTATAAGAGAAATGTTCAGCTAACTATAACGTGTGAAACCTATGGTTTTTTCAATGAATTTGAAAGGTTTTTTAAATGATAATTCCTAACTATAACGTGTGTGAAACCTATGTTTTTTTTCAGTGAATATATATCTATACTACTATTATAAAGAGAGAACTGTGTCCTTTGAGCCAGGTAAACTCGAAAAGTACACAACCAATCGCAACACCCAATACAGCGTTGGAAAGGGGGGGTCCTGTAGATGGACATAGGCTATAAAAAAATAAAAATAAACGTTATTTAAAAAATAAACAATAAAAAAAGTAGTCCCTAAGAAGTAGCACCGGCCGTGTGAGAAAACAACGTGGACATGCGTGCTGACATCATCTAGCGACGGGAGGAGCGGCGGACAGCAGCGGTGAAGTCGGGCTGAGATAGATGAAGCGCGGGGAGGAGTGGAACATGTGCGGCTGACTGAAGCAATGGGAGGAGGCAGAACGAGGAGCGGTGAAGTCGGGCTGAGGTAGGTGCGGAACGTGTGCGGCTGACTGAAGCAATGGGAGGAGGCGGAAAGAGGAGCGGTGAAGTCAGGCTGAGGTAGGTGAAGCGCGGGAGCGCTGGGAGGAGGCGGAACGTGTGCGGCTCAGTGAAGTGCTGGGAGTAGGCGCAACGTGAGCGGCTAAGTGAAGCGCGGGGAGGAGTGGCCCGTTAGCGTGGGGAAGAGCGGTGAACTGTGTGCGGATGATTGGTGGCCATGAAGGTGGCAGTTCGGCTGATTGGGGCCCCTAAAGGTGGCGGTTGCGCTCCAGGGGACCCCCGGACAACGTTAGGACTGGCTGCGGCCCTGAAGCAGCCTTTTGCTCCCGGACAACGTCGGGACGGCTGCTAGTATATATATAATTCTAGTATAGCTCTGAGGAACTTGAAATCATTTAGTATGGTTATGAATAACATGTGCAGGCCTCGAAAAATCATAACATTTTTTACTAGACCTACAGGTCTAGTGATTTAAATATTTTACTCAACCTTTTTTATTTTTTATTTACTTGAGTTTTATATAGCGCTGGCTAGACCCGGAGGTATCAGACCCGGTTACATGAGGAGAGTTACATAGGTTACAAGATACACATTGTTACAGACTGTACATCAATTACAAGTTACATCCGTTGGTTCAAGGCGTGTAGAGGGTAAGGGGGTAATGTAAAAGGGCAATGGGGAGAGAGATTAAGCGGAGAATTTGCACAGGGAAAACAAATCAGGCAGACGGAGAGAGGTTCAGGGGAGAGAGGAAAGGAATGGGGGAGTCAAGCAAAGAATAAAGGAGGGAAGAGGTGGGAGGTAGGAGACACAGCGAGGAGACGAGAAAGTAACTGTGTCTGATGTCTGGCTGGGTGGGAGATGGCTGCCCGCAGTAAAGGGATCATTCCCAGTCTTCGATTTTGTGTGCTTCCCTTGTCGCGGTGGACTCTTTCAGCTGGGTCACTGAGACTCCAGGGCATAGATGCTGGATCCCTCCCCAACAAGGGGATAGGAGTGCTTTGGTCAAGGGCACATTTAAAAGAATGAAGGAGGGAGGAGGAGGGGGAGGGGGTAGAAAACCCAGCATGAACACAGTGTCCGAATTCCGGCAGGGTAGGAGACGGATCCCAGTGGTAAGGGAATTAATACCAGGCCCTTACTATGTGAGACTCCCTTGTCACTGTGGACTCTCTCAGAAGGGTCTCTGAGACTCCACGACAAAAATGCTGGATCCATTCCAAACAAGGGGAGTAGAAGTGCTTTGGGCAAGGGCATACTAGAGGAGGCCATTGCAGGGCTCCATAGGTTACAAGATACACATTGTTATGGAAGGTACATCAATTACGCATTGCGTCCATTGGTTGAAGACGTGTAGAAGGGTAAGGGGATAATGTAACAGGGCGACAGCGAGGGAGATTGAGCAGACCATAGGCACGAGGATAAACAAAGCAGGCAGGCGGAAAGAGATTCAGGGGAGAGAGGAAAGGAATAGGGGAGGCAAGCAAAGAATGAAGAAGGGAAGAGGTGGGGGAGGGGGTAAGAGACACAGCGAGGATACAAGGAAATCCAGGCTAGACCCGGAGGTATCAGAGCGCTTTACATGAGATTTAAGACGTGTTACAGTGTTACATCAATTACAGTTACATTACAGGAGATCCGTTGCTAGTGCATTCAATAAACATAGAAAAACAAGATGAGGAAGAAAACAATGTCTGATGTCCAGCTGGCCCCTCTGTTCACCTTTGGGGACCACACAGGGCGTAGGCCTGAAATCGCCTGACCAGCGCCATTTTGAAGATAGGCGACATCACACAGTGGGTCACCTGTAGTGTCTTAATCAGTATTCTCCCTGGATTCCTGCAGCAGGGGTGATAGGGACACGGTGCAGTCCCAGTACAGCAGCTCCGAACCAGGCCGGCAGCGCGGCCGCGTCTCCCCAAAAGTCACACAGCTGAGAGCCATTTGGCTATGTGACTCATGCCTTCCTCAGCTCAGAAGCTCCCAGCATAAGTTCCCACTAGGCGTCCAAGAGTCCGAGCCGCTCTCACCTCTCGAGTGGGAAGATCGCAGATGAGAGAGATTAATTACGGGATCGCTCTTCCGCGATTCTCCGATCAGCCGCCACTCCATCCTGGCCGCCTCTTGTACAAAGTAGCCCGCCGGCTCTTCCACTGCAATGCCTGGTTTCTCCCACTGCACCGGCATTCTTCCTTGCGGCTATGAATCTCGCATATACCACTCAGCTGCAATGAGGACCTCCCCAGTTGTTCTGCTTCCCTCGGTCTGGACCTTGATGGGCGCTGGAGAGGTCACCGGGGCTCCTGTAGCGTTATAGTAGTGTCAGCACGTCTTATTGGTCCAGAAAAGAGAAGTAACGTGATATTGTATGAATGTCTCCTGCTTGCCAGACCAATCTGTCACTGGGTAAGTAGGGCAGTGACAGAGGCAGTTGAGAGTCGCTTGTTAGCGCGCTGAGGAATGGGGCCAAGACCTATTTGTAATGCTTTTGAGCCGCTATTTTCTTCATTATCGCATATGAGAGCACCTTCAAATGTGTGAATTCAGCATGTCTGCTGAACAAAAACCTATTTTGTTTGATTTAATATAATAAACCTTTTTTCCATATATAATGCAAATCTAGCCACAGTGTACACATGACCTTTGACTTGCCTCTTAGTTCAATAACAACATTGTCATCAGGGCATGGTAGCACACTGTCATTTGTAATCAGCAAATTTTACATTGAAATGGCACCAAACTTTCCCATTGAAATGCGGTTTAACTGACAAAACTATATAGTTTACAAATAATAATGTTTGGAAATAGAGTTTCTGCAAATATGTGTCATTTGAATATCACTACGTAAAGTGTTCTGGTTTGTTTGGCTCCTTTTCAACTCTTTGTTTGCATGCCACTTCTTAATTACAAAACTGCTTTCTTAATTCCTGATATATTTTGAAATATGGTTAATATTAATTAACAGGCTATTTATTTAAGTGTTATGTGTTAGAGAAAAATAACTGACTTCTTCAGACAGCTCACTTGACAAAAACCTTGGGTAAGAGAGAGAAAAATAAACTAAATGTTCCAAGCAGCAGTTAGTAAAAAGACAAACTGACATTTGACCTCTTTCATTGAACAGACAGCAACTGTGTTAAAAACAAGGGGGCATATTAGCAAGAACCTTGTTAAAATTATCGCAGTTTTAGGGGCAGGAAACTGCCTCTAAAACGGCAATCATGGGCTTGCTAATATGCATTATAGAATTCCAATAGAAGCCCAGGTTAGATGTCCTGCACATGATTCAGTGGCATCTTCAAAGTTCATTCACTTTCTGAATGAACAGAACACCTGCTCCTTTCCACCCTAAATTAACTCATCAGATGGGACTAGTAGGTACTAAAAATAGTTCGACCTGATAAAATTTTACTCACAATTTTGAGTGGGCGAGTTGATTTTTTGAGGAAGTACCGACATGTAAATATACTTCAAAACATAAATTCAGAATTGCATGTGGAGAATAAAATCTCGGAAAGTTTCACAGATGTATCGTTAATTAGGAATATGTAACACCTACTTATTTTGTCATTTTGGTACATACTTTTACACACACAAAAGATAACTTTTATTAAAATTCACCATCATAATCAGGTTTAATCATATTATTTGAATTATTTTCATTAGTTATAGACACGTAAATGATTATAAAGGAGGACTAGAGGTAAACTCTATAACCTGAGAGCTAACACTTTACACATTTCAAGCACACATACAGTACTTTGTCAATTAGTAATTCACAGTATATATTATTTACATTAATTATATCATCTAGGCTACATCTTTTCTGCATGCTTTTACGATGCAGTAACTAAAGATTCTCTTGTTCTGTCATGTTTTCTTGAACATGTAGTTAATGAACGTGCATTAATTTTCTCTCATTATGATAATTGGTCTGTCATGTCATGAAAGGTTTAAATGTGGTTCCCTCTCCAACACCTCTAGTCTTAGTAAATGATAGTACACACATTAGACAATTCATGGGGAACCTCAGATGTAGACAATGAAATGCTCATCAAAAATGCTCACTGCTGACTACATGGATTGTATTGTAAATAACACATTTGTACAGCATACGGATATGTTACAAGTTTTGTAGGCACAGGACGATTAGGTAATTTGCCTTGAAGCACAAGATGTCAAGCTGAGGTTGGAATTCAAGTGTAGTTCCCAAACTTTAAAGTCAGCAGTTGTAGCTGCAAGCTTCATCTTCCTGTGACAGTGATGTGGCTGCTTCACAGCAAGATCCTCTACGAGAAATCTGACATCAGAGCTAGTACAGTATGAAGCCATAGGATCACTGCATGTTATGCTTCTAGATCAGCAGTCTAGCAGGGCTTTGGAAAGTGGCACAGGCTATCTTCTTTTTATGTGAAGTCACAAGAAATCTGCTCATGGCATAAAAGCTTCATTTACAGTAAGCCACCAATTCCAGACCATACGGAAACACATTCATATATATTCCAGTCACGCACCATGCTGTGTGTTTTGTGGAATAATATAAAAATACTTCTGTGAAAATGAAATGTGTTCAGTTGATTAACGTCTGGATGAAGGTACAGTAAACAAAATGTAACCCCTCCCCCGCAGGGCTAATTCCCCATCTGTGCTGGGGGGAAGGGGGCGCGCGCAGGGCCGCTGTGCTCATGACAAGCTCAGCTCATCATGCAGCACGGTGGCGCTGTGCTCATGACGAGCTGAGCTTGTCACGACCACGCCCGTTCCAATGGAATGCCCAGCACCGCAGGGGAATTATCCCTGCGTGGGCGCGGGGCAACGGTCATGAAAAGCTCAGCTCGTCTTGAGCACAGCGCGACTGTGCCTCATGACGAGCAGAGCTCGTCATGAGCACAGAACGGGTTAAAAAAATGAAAAGGAAGAAGCATGTGCTGCCAGTATTCTATGCAATACGCATGTTTCTATGAGAAACACAAAAGAACGTCATATTTAGTGCATGTCCGAAGTGATGTTGCGCCACCAGATCCTCAAGCCTCGCTTTGTGATGGGTCTCCATTTTAGGTCAAGCCTGCAGGCAGTGCGCATGTGCGGTTGTTTGGCAGCAAACTGTTGTATGTAAAAAAATAAGAATCTAAAATGGGGTTTTTAGCCTGGCCATTAGTACCTTTGTTGGTCGCATTATCACTCCTCTCTGCTGCCTTCTAATTTGACAGCCCTGCAAGGCTGTCACTTTCAGCATCAGTTCCATGTCTTTGTTCGGAGCATGGCCCAAGTGCAGATTGATTTACCTCAATAAGGGCTTGATTATGAGTATTGCAGTCCATGGACCGCCAGACTCACTGGGGTGTGGCGGTGGCAGTATCCCACCTGCCCTATTGCAATTAGGGCCCTGGGATCGGCATTGCCCCACCACAGTCGCCAGGGAATGGTGCAGTGGTGTAGAGGCTGCAATATGCTTGGCGGGACCGCTGCAGTCTCGCCCAGTATATTACAAGTTTCCTTTCTGCCACGGTTGTCATGGTGGTTCCTCCTCTATGAAAACCGTGGAGAGGAAACAAAGGGAGCATGTATACCAGTTCCTGCAAGGCATGGACTTTACAGTCCATGCAGAGGGGGAACTGTTTTTGGCCTTCCCATTGCGGTTCCCATTTTCTACGGCACCTGCAAGGGAACATAAAAAAAAAAACAACCGGATCCCAGAAACAGTTGTAATCTGATAGGCAGCCTGACCATGGATTTGAAGTGTGGCAGCCGGGCGAGCCCGGCCCACACTGCCAAACTATTTCATCTTTTGAGAAGTGCAATCCTGATTGGCATGTATTAAGGCGATTTAAATTACCCCCAGTTACGTTACACAGGTTCACATTGTGCGCTTGGATTGGGATACTTTTTAGACCTGTCAACGTCAAAGAAACATGGAATATCACGTGGAATATTTGTAGCATTTATTTTTGATTTTTATATAGTGCAAACTCGAGCACCTGTTACCAGAGTCGGATTAAACTCTTTGGAGGTCCCTAGACAGTTGAAATTTCAGGGCCCCATCAAATATTATCTCCTAATAGCCAATGCACTGGATTATTTTACAAGCTTACAGCTGCCAGAAGATGAGCTTTTAAGAGACAAACTGTAATGTGAAACTGATGTCTCTGGTTATGTTCTTTAAGTTGCTAATGGAATACAGTATTTTCACTATAGAGTATTTAATGTAAAGATTTTATTTCTTTGAGTTTATTCCTTTTTTTCTATCTTTCGAAAAAATATTTAAGAAAGCATGACTGTCATTTTCTTTCATGATCAAATATATTTTAATTTTTATTTGAAACATTTATATAGCGTCAACGTGACCCTCCTAGTATTAGAGCACTTTACAAGTGAATGAAGGCAAAAACATATAAATCAATAAACATAGTCTATATACATACAGGATAAGAGAACAATATGCTCATAAAATGGAATTCTGAAGGTCTATTTAGGAAATATGTCCCTAAATAAAAGTGTGACTTCTTTCTTGGAGGATGTAGTTAAAGGGATCAATCTTATTTCAGGGATATAATTATATGTATTATTTTCACCCATTGTCGCAAGCCCTTAAAAGGAGTGGGGCCCATAGGCCGTTGCCTATGTTGCTTATTTGGTAATACGGAACTGCTGTTATATTGTGCAAGGAGACATTCACATTTAGGCATGGGAATATTAAGTGATGTGACTAAAATTGCAGGATGTTGAGCCAAAGCTGAGACTCCAACCTGTTCTCCCACTTCCCCAAGTCTCCAGCTCTGGCCATAAAGGCACATTCTCTCCCTGTTCACTTTTACAATCATATGCATAATAAACTGCAGCGCTCTGATGTAACAAGGTGATGCCTACTTTGTTCCGAAAACCTCATGATGCCTCAGATCAATGAAGTCTGTTCTGAGCATTGTAAGGGACATGTACTGTACGCATGAAGGGTTCCTATGAATTTTGCATTCCTATTACAATGGTGGTTTGGTCTAATGTACCTACATTGCCTTGTATATGTTGTTCAACGTTTTTAGTATCACAATGGAGTGCATGCATCGCCTCGATGTACTTGTGTGTTTGCTGGATTCTGAACTTCAACCTGCAGTGACAGACTATTGTGTGTATTTGACGGATGTAACACTCAGACCTTCGCAGTTCGCACGCATGCAATGAGTTTTTCCTCACTCCAAGCATGGCAAATTGCCTACCACATGCCCACATGCTTGCTCGTCTGTATACCTGTGGCTCTCATCTTTCTACCAGCGGATGTTCACGTCTGGGGATTATTTTTGATTATGGTTGGAAACTACAGTGAGATTGGAAAATGCCCTTTTCTGAAGCTCCACACAATAGACTCAAAAAATGTGAATGTTGTCTTTACATAAAGTACAGTACTAACAAATGTTGAGATGTATACTTTACAATGAATGCAATGACAGTTAGATTGCAATATTTAATTAAAACTACCAAGAAACTTGCAATGTATAAAAATAGCAAATGCAAAAACAACAGTTGATGGACAGAATGCAGAACAATGTCATACATTCATCCCAGTACAGAGATCTGGGCCTAAATCCATCGTCCACCATCATCTTTTGTATCGGGCTGGACTGTTCCCATGAGGTACAGGGTCAGACTGATTTGCATACGGCCATGTCTGAACTGGGGTGGCTGAGTGAGCTAAAGAATGGTGATGGATTAAACCCAGATCAGTTGACTGGGGGTGAGTGTTTGATTTGCTCAAATTCTCCGTCCTTCATCCCCTTTTGTATCGCTTTGTTCGCCCTAAGTTGGCAGGGTATGCTCAGACGTGAGTACCTTGCTCACTTGGCCACTGGATTCAAGATAGCCTGGCTGATGAGGATTATGAATCCGAAACCGGTCCCAGGATGCTTGTTTCCGGTCCAGGGAAGACATGGCTTAGCAGTTTGGGCTGGACTGTTCCCATGAGGCACAGGGTCAGACTGATTTGCATATGGCCATGTCTGAACTGGGGTGGCAGAGTGAGCTAAAGAATGGTGATGGATTAAACCCAGATCAGTTGACTGGGGGTGAGTGTTTGATTTGCTCAAATGCTCTGTCCATCATCCCCTTTTGAATCGCTTTGTTCGCCCTAAATTGGCAGGGTATGCTCAGACGTGAGTCCCTTGCTCACTTGGCCACTGGTTCAAGATAACCTGGCTGATTAGGATTATGAATCTGAAACCGGTCCCAGGATGCGTGTTTCCGGTCCAGGGAAGACATGGCTTGGCAGTTCGGGCTGGACTGTTCCCATGAGGCACAGGGTCAGACTGATTTGCATATGGCCATGTCTGAACTGGGGTGGCTGAGTGAGCTAAAGAATGGTGATGGATTAAACCCAGATCATTTGACTGGAGGTGAGTGTATGATTTGCTCAAATGCTCCGTCCATCATCCCCTTTTGTATCGCTTTGTTCGCCCTAAATTGGCAGGGTATGCTCAGACGTGAGTCCCTTGCTCACTTGGCCACTGGATTCAAGATAGCCTGGCTGATGAGGATTATGAATCCGAAACCGGTCCCAGGATGCTTGTTTGCGGTCCAGGAAAGACATGGCTTGGCAGTTCGGGCTGGACTGTTCCCATGAGGCACAGGGTCAGACTGATTTGCATATGGCCATGTCTGAACTGGGGTGGCTGAGTGAGCTAAAGAATGGTGATGGATTAAACCCAGATCAGTTGACTAGGGGTGAGTGTTTGATTTGCTCAAATGCTCCGTCCTTCATCCCCTTTTGTATCGCTTTGTTCGCCCTAAGTTGGCAGGGTATGCTCAGACGTGAGTCCCTTGCTCACTTGGCCACTGAATTCAAAATAGCATGGCTGATGAGGATTATGAATCCGAAACCGGTCACAGGATGCTTGTTTCTGGTCCAGGGAAGACATGGCTTGGCAGTTCGGGTTGCACTGTTCCCATGAGGCACAGGGTCAGACTGATTTGCCTATGACTTTGTCTGAACTGGGGTGGCTGAGTGAGCTAAAGAATGGTGATGGATTAAACCCAGATCAGTTGACAGGGGGTGAGTGTTTGATGTGTTCAAACTCCGTCCATCATCCCCTTTTATATCGCTTTGTTCGCCCTAAGTTGGCAGGGTATGCTCAGACTTGAGACCCTAGCTCACTTAGCCACTGGATTCAAGATAGCCTGGCTGATGAGGATTATGAATCCGAAACCGGTCCCAGGATGCTTGTTTCCAGTCCAGGGAAGACATGGCTTGGTAGTTCGGGCTTGACTGTTCCCATGAGGCACAGGGTCAGACTGATTTGCATATGGCCATGTCTGAACTGGGGTGGCTGAGTGAGCTAAAGAATGGTGATGGATTAAACCCAGATCAGTTGACTGGGGGTGAGTGTTTGATTTGCTCAAATGCTCCGTCCTTCATCCCCTTTTGTATCGCTTTGTTCGCCCTAAGTTGGCAGGGTATGCTCAGACGTGAGTCCCTTGCTCACTTGGCCACTGGATTTAAAATAGCATGACTGATGAGGATTATGAATCCGAAACCGGTCACAGGAAGCTTGTTTCCGGTCCAGGGAAGACATGGCTTGGCAGTTCGGGTTGCACTGTTCCCATGAGGCACAGGGTCAGACTGATTTGCATATGGCCATGTCTGAACTGGGGTGGCAGAGTGAGCTAAAGAATGGTGATGGATTAAACCCAGATCAGTTGACTGGGGGTGAGTGTTTGATTTGCTCAAATGCTCCGTCCATCATCCCCTTTTGTATCGCTTTGTTCGCCCTAAATTGGCAGGGTATGCTCAGACGTGAGTCCCTTGCTCACTTGGCCACTGGATTCAAGATAGCCTGGCTGATGAGGATTATGAATCCGAAACCGGTCCCAGGATGCTTGTTTGTGGTCCAGGAAAGACATGGCTTGGCAGTTCGGGCTGGACTGTTCCCATGAGGCACAGGGTCAGACTGATTTGCATATGGCCATGTCTGAACTGGGGTGGCTGAGTGAGCTAAAGAATGGTGATGGATTAAACCCAGATCAGTTGACTGGGGGTGAGTGTTTGATTTGCTCAAATGCTCCGTCCTTCATCCCCTTTTGTATCGCTTTGTTCGCCCTAAGTTGGCAGGGTATGCTCAGACGTGAGTCCCTTGCTCACTTGGCCACTGAATTCAAAATAGCATGGCTGATGAGGATTATGAATCCGAAACCGGTCACAGGATGCTTGTTTCTGGTCCAGGGAAGACATGGCTTGGCAGTTCGGGTTGCACTGTTCCCATGAGGCACAGGGTCAGACTGATTTGCCTATGACTTTGTCTGAACTGGGGTGGCTGAGTGAGCTAAAGAATGGTGATGGATTAAACCCAGATCAGTTGACAGGGGGTGAGTGTTTGATGTGTTCAAACTCCGTCCATCATCCCCTTTTATATCGCTTTGTTCGCCCTAAGTTGGCAGGGTATGCTCAGACTTGAGTCCCTTGCTCACTTAGCCACTGGATTCAAGGTAGCCTGGCTGATGAGGATTATGAATCCGAAACCGGTCCCAGGATGCTTGTTTCCAGTCCAGGGAAGATATGGCTTGGCAGTTCGGGCTGGACTGTTCCCATGAGGCACAGGGTCAGACTGATTTGCATATGGTCATGTCTGAACTGGGGTGGCTGAGTGAGCTAAAGAATGGTGATGGATTAAACCCAGATCAGTTGACTGGGGGTGAGTGTTTGATTTGCTCAAATGCTCCATCCATCATCCCCTTTTGTATCGCTTTGTTCGCCCTAAGTTGGCAGGGTATACTCAGACGTGAGTCCCTTGCTCACTTGGCCACTGGATTCAAGATAGCCTGGCTGATAAGGATTATGAATCCAAAACCGTCCCAGGATGCTTGTTTCCGGTCCAGGGAAGACATGGCTTGGTAGTTCGGGCTTGACTGTTCCCATGAGGCACAGGGTCAGACTGATTTGCATATGGCCATGTCTGAACTGGGGTGGCTGAGTGAGCTAAAGAATGGTGATGGATTAAACCCAGATCAGTTGACTGGGGGTGAGTGTTTGATTTGCTCAAATGCTCCGTCCTTCATCCCCTTTTGTATCGCTTTGTTCGCCCTAAGTTGGCAGGGTATGCTCAGACGTGAGTCCCTTGGTCACTTGGCCACTGGATTTAAAATAGCATGGCTGATGAGGATTATGAATCCGAAACCGGTCACAGAAAGCTTGTTTCCGGTCCAGGGAAGACATGGCTTGGCAGTTCGGGTTGCACTGTTCCCATGAGGCACAGGGTCAGACTGATTTGCCTATGACTTTGTCTGAACTGGGGTGGCTGAGTGAGCTAAAGAATGGTGATGGATTAAACCCAGATCAGTTGACAGGGGGTGAGTGTTTGATGTGTTCAAACTCCGTCCATCATCCCCTTTTATATCGCTTTGTTCGCCCTAAGTTGGCAGGGTATGCTCAGACGTGAGTCCCTTGCTCACTTGGCCACTGGATTCAAGATAGCCTGGCTGATGAGGATTATGAATCCGAAACCGTCCCAGGATGCTTGTTTCCGGTCCAGGGAAGACATGGCTTGGTAGTTCGGGCTTGACTGTTCCCATGAGGCACAGGGTCAGACTGATTTGCATATGGCCATGTCTGAACTGGGGTGGCTGAGTGAGCTAAAGAATGGTGATGGATTAAACCCAGATCAGTTGACTGGGGGTGAGTGTTTGATTTTCTCAGATGCTCTGTCCATCATCCCCTTTTGTATCGCTTTGTTCACCCTAAGTTGCCAGGGTATGCTCAGACGTGAGTCCCTTCCTCACTTGGCCACTGGATTCAAAATAGCCTGGCTGATGAGGATTATGAATCCGAAACCGGTCCTAGGATGCTTGTTTCCGGTCCAGGGAAGACATGGCTTGCCAGTTCGGGTTGGACTGTTCCCTTGAGGTACAGGGTCAGATTGATTTGCATATGACTTTGTCTGAACTGGGGTGGCTGAGTGAGCTAAAGAATGGTGATGGATTAAACCCAGATCAGTTGACTGGGGGTGAGTGTTTGATTTTCTCAGATGCTCTGTCCATCATCCCCTTTTGTATCGCTTTGTTCGCCCTAAGTTGGCAGGGTATGCTCAGACGTGAGTCCCTTGCTCACTTAGCCACTGGATTCAAGATAGCCTGGATGATGAGGATTATGAATCCGAAACCGGTCACAGGAAGCTTGTTTCCGGTCCAGGGAAGACATGGCTTGGCAGTTCGGGTTGCACTGTTCCCATGAGGCACAGGGTCAGACTGATTTGCATATGGCCATGTCTGAACTGGGGTGGCAGAGTGAGCTAAAGAATGGTGATGGATTAAACCCAGATCATTTGACTGGAGGTGAGTGTATGATTTGCTCAAATGCTCCGTCCATCATCCCCTTTTGTATCGCTTTGTTCGCCCTAAATTGGCAGGGTATGCTCAGATGTGAGTCCCTTGCTCACTTGGCCACTGGATTCAAGATAGCCTGGCTGATGAGGATTATGAATCCGAAACCGGTCCCAGGATGCTTGTTTGCGGTCCAGGAAAGACATGGCTTGGCAGTTCGGGCTGGACTGTTCCCATGAGGCACAGGGTCAGACTGATTTGCATATGGCCATGTCTGAACTGGGGTGGCTGAGTGAGCTAAAGAATGGTGATGGATTAAACCCAGATCATTTGACTGGGGGTGAGTGTTTGATTTGCTCAAATGCTCCGTCCTTCATCCCCTTTTGTATCGCTTTGTTCGCCCTAAATTGGCAGGGTATGCTCAGACGTGAGTCCCTTGCTCACTTGGCAACTGAATTCAAAATAGCATGGCTGATGAGGATTATGAATCCGAAACCGGTCACGGGATGCTTGTTTCTGGTCCAGGGAAGACATGGCTTGGCAGTTCGGGTTGCACTGTTCCCATGAGGCACAGGGTCAGACTGATTTGCCTATGACTTTGTCTGAACTGGGGTGGCTGAGTGAGCTAAAGAATGGCGATGGATTAAACCCAGATCAGTTGACAGGGGGTGAGTGTTTGATGTGTTCAAACTCCGTCCATCATCCCCTTTTATATCGCTTTGTTCGCCCTAAGTTGGCAGGGTATGCTCAGACTTGAGTCCCTTGCTCACTTAGCCACTGGATTCAAGATAGCCTGGCTGATGAGGATTATGAATCCGAAACCGGTCCCAGGATGATTGTTTCCAGTCCAGGGAAGATATGGCTTGGCAGTTCGGGCTGGACTGTTCCCATGAGGCACAGGGTCAGACTGATTTGCATATGGTCATGTCTGAACTGGGGTGGCTGAGTGAGCTAAAGAATGGTGATGGATTAAACCCAGATCAGTTGACTGGGGGTGAGTGTTTGATTTGCTCAAATGCTCCGTCCATCATCCCCTTTTGTATCGCTTTGTTCGCCCTAAGTTGGCAGGGTATACTCAGACGTGAGTCCCTTGCTCACTTGGCCACTGGATTCAAGATAGCCTGGCTGATGAGGATTATGAATCCGAAACCGTCCCAGGATGCTTGTTTCCGGTCCAGGGAAGACATGGCTTGGTAGTTCGGGCTTGACTGTTCCCATGAGGCACAGGGTCAGACTGATTTGCATATGGCCATGTCTGAACTGGGGTGGCTGAGTGAGCTAAAGAATGGGGATGGATTAAACCCAGATCAGTTGACTGGGGGTGAGTGTTTGATTTTCTCAGATGCTCTGTCCATCATCCCCTTTTGTATCGCTTTGTTCGCCCTAAGTTGCCAGGGTATGCTCGAACGTGAGTCCCTTGCTCACTTGGCCACTGGATTCAAAATAGCCTGGCTGATGAGGATTATGAATCCGAAACCGGTCCTAGGATGCTTGTTTCCGGTCCAGGGAAGACATGGCTTGCCAGTTCAGGTTGGACTGTTCCCATGAGGCACAGGGTCAGATTGATTTGCATATGACTTTGTCTGAACTGAAGTGGCTGAGTGAGCTAAAGAATGGTGATGGATTAAACCCAGATCAGTTGACTGGGGGTGAGTGTTTGATTTTCTCAGATGCTCTGTCCATCATCCCCTTTTGTATCGCTTTGTTCGCCCTAAGTTGGCAGGGTATGCTCAGACGTGAGTCCCTTGCTCACTTGGCCACTGGATTCAAGATAACCTGGCTGATTAGGATTATGAATCCAAAACCGGTCCCAGGATGCGTGTTTCCGGTCCAGGGAAGACATGGCTTGGCAGTTCGGGCTGGACTGTTCCCATGAGGCACAGGGTCAGACTGATTTGCATATGGCCATGTCTGAACTGGGGTGGCTGAGTGAGCTAAAGAATGGTGATGGAATAAACCCAGATCATTTGACTGGAGGTGAGTGTATGATTTGATCAAATGCTCCGTCCATCATCCCCTTTTGTATCGCTTTGTTCGCCCTAAATTGGCAGGGTATGCTCAGACGTGAGTCCCTTGCTCACTTGGCCACTGAATTCAAAATAGCATGGCTGATGAGGATTATGAATCCGAAACCGGTCACAGGATGCTTGTTTCCGGTCCAGGGAAGACATGGCTTGGCAGTTCGGGTTGCACTGTTCCCATGAGGCACAGGGTCAGACTGATTTGCCTATGACTTTGTCTGAACTGGGGTGGCTGAGTGAGCTAAAGAATGGTGATGGATTAAACCCAGATCAGTTGACAGGGGGTGAGTGTTTGATGTGTTCAAACTCCGTCCATCATCCCCTTTTATATCGCTTTGTTCGCCCTAAGTTGGCAGGGTATGCTCAGACTTGAGTCCCTTGCTCACTTAGCCACTGGATTCAAGATAGCCTGGCTGATGAGGATTATGAATCCGAAACCGGTCCCAGGATGCTTGTTTCCAGTCCAGGGAAGATATGGCTTGGCAGTTCGGGCTGGACTGTTCCCATGAGGCACAGGGTCAGACTGATTTGCATATGGTCATGTCTGAACTGGGGTGGCTGAGTGAGCTAAAGAATGGTGATGGATTAAACCCAGATCAGTTGACTGGGGGTGAGTGTTTGATTTGCTCAAATGCTCCGTCCATCAGCCCCTTTTGTATCGCTTTGTTCGCCCTAAGTTGGCAGGGTATACTCAGACGTGAGTCCCTTGCTCACTTGGCCACTGGATTCAAGATAGCCTGGCTGATAATGATTATGAATCCAAAACCGTCCCAGGATGCTTGTTTCCGGTCCAGGGAAGACATGGCTTGGTAGTTCGGGCTTGACTGTTCCCATGAGGCACAGGGTCAGACTGATTTGCATATGGCCATGTCTGAACTGGGGTGGCTGAGTGAGCTAAAGAATGGTGATGGATTAAACCCAGATCAGTTGACTGGGGGTGAGTGTTTGATTTGCTCAAATGCTCCGTCCTTCATCCCCTTTTGTATCGCTTTGTTCGCCCTAAGTTGGCAGGGTATGCTCAGACGTGAGTCCCTTGCTCACTTGGCCACTGGATTTAAAATAGCATGGCTGATGAGGATTATGAATCCGAAACCGGTCACAGGAAGCTTGTTTCCGGTCCAGGGAAGACATGGCTTGGCAGTTCGGGTTGCACTGTTCCCATGAGGCACAGGGTCAGACTGATTTGCCTATGACTTTGTCTGAACTGGGGTGGCTGAGTGAGCTAAAGAATGGTGATGGATTAAACCCAGATCAGTTGACAGGGGGTGAGTGTTTGATGTGTTCAAACTCCGTCCATCATCCCCTTTTATATCGCTTTGTTCGCCCTAAGTTGGCAGGGTATGCTCAGACGTGAGTCCCTTGCTCACTTAGCCACTGGATTTAAGATAGCCTGGCTGATGAGGATTATGAATCCGAAACCGGTCCCAGGATGCTTGTTTCCGGTCCAGGGAAGATATGGCTTGGCAGTTCGGGCTGGACTGTTCCCATGAGGCACAGGGTCAGACTGATTTGCATATGGTCATGTCTGAACTGGGGTGGCTGAGTGAGCTAAAGAATGGTGATGGATTAAACCCAGATCAGTTGACTGGGGGTGAGTGTTTGATTTGCTCAAATGCTCCGTCCATCATCCCCTTTTGTATCGCTTTGTTCGCCCTAAGTTGGCAGGGTATACTCAGACGTGAGTCCCTTGCTCACTTGGCCACTGGATTCAAGATAGCCTGGCTGATGAGGATTATGAATCCGAAACCGTCCCAGGATGCTTGTTTCCGGTCCAGGGAAGACATGGCTTGGTAGTTCGGGCTTGACTGTTCCCATGAGGCACAGGGTCAGACTGATTTGCATATGGCCATGTCTGAACTGGGGTGGCTGAGTGAGCTAAAGAATGGGGATGGATTAAACCCAGATCAGTTGACTGGGGGTGAGTGTTTGATTTTCTCAGATGCTCTGTCCATCATCCCCTTTTTTATCGCTTTGTTCGCCCTAAGTTGCCAGGGTATGCTCGAACGTGAGTCCCTTGCTCACTTGGCCACTGGATTCAAAATAGCCTGGCTGATGAGGATTATGAATCCGAAACCGGTCCTAGGATGCTTGTTTCCGGTCCAGGGAAGACATGGCTTGCCAGTTCAGGTTGGACTGTTCCCATGAGGCACAGGGTCAGATTGATTTGCATATGACTTTGTCTGAACTGAAGTGGCTGAGTGAGCTAAAGAATGGTGATGGATTAAACCCAGATCAGTTGACTGGGGGTGAGTGTTTGATTTTCTCAGATGCTCTGTCCATCATCCCCTTTTGTATCGCTTTGTTCGCCCTAAATTGGCAGGGTATGCTCAGACGTGAGTCCCTTGCTCACTTAGCCACTGGATTCAAGATAGCCTGGATGATGAGGATTATGAATCCGAAACCGGTCCCAGGATGCTTGTTTCCGGTCCAGGGAAGACATGGCTTGGCAGTTCGGGCTGGACTGTTCCCATGAGGCACAGGGTCAGACTGATTTGCATATGGCCATGCCTGGACTGGGGTGGCTGAGTGAGCTAAAGAATGGTGATGGATTAAACCCAGATCAGTTGACTGGGGGTGAGTGTTTGATTTGCTCAAATGCTCTGTCCATCATCCCCTTTTGAATCGCTTTGTTCGCCCTAAGTTGGCAGGGTATGCTCAGACGTGAGTCCCTTGCTCACTTGGCCACTGGATTCAAGATAACCTGGCTGATTAGGATTATGAATCCGAAACCGGTCCCAGGATGCGTGTTTCCGGTCCAGGGAAGACATGGCTTGGCAGTTCGGGCTGGACTGTTCCCATGAGGCACAGGTTCAGACTGATTTGCATATGGCCATGTCTGAACTGGGGTGGCTGAGTGAGCTAAAGAATGGTGATGGATTAAACCCAGATCATTTGACTGGAGGTGAGTGTATGATTTGATCAAATGCTCCGTCCATCAGCCCCTTTTGTATCGCTTTGTTCGCCCTAAATTGGCAGGGTATGCTCAGACGTGAGTCCCTTGCTCACTTGGCCACTGGATTCAAGATAGCCTGGCTGATGAGGATTATGAATCCGAAACCGGTCCCAGGATGCTTGTTTGCGGTCCAGGAAAGACATGGCTTGGCAGTTCGGGCTGGACTGTTCCCATGAGGCACAGGGTCAGACTGATTTGCATATGGCCATGTCTGAACTGGGGTGGCTGAGTGAGCTAAAGAATGGTGATGGATTAAACCCAGATCAGTTGACTGGGGGTGAGTGTTTGATTTGCTCAAATGCTCCGTCCTTCATCCCCTTTTGTATCGCTTTGTTCGCCCTAAGTTGGCAGGGTATGCTCAGACGTGAGTCCCTTGCTCACTTGGCCACTGAATTCAAAATAGCATGGCTGATGAGGATTATGAATCCGAAACCGGTCACAGGATGCTTGTTTCTGGTCCAGGGAAGACATGGCTTGGCAGTTCGGGTTGCACTGTTCCCATGAGGCACAGGGTCAGACTGATTTGCCTATGACTTTGTCTGAACTGGGGTGGCTGAGTGAGCTAAAGAATGGTGATGGATTAAACCCAGATCAGTTGACAGGGGGTGAGTGTTTGATGTGTTCAAACTCCGTCCATCATCCCCTTTTATATCGCTTTGTTCGCCCTAAGTTGGCAGGGTATGCTCAGACTTGAGTCCCTTGCTCACTTAGCCACTGGATTCAAGGTAGCCTGGCTGATGAGGATTATGAATCCGAAACCGGTCCCAGGATGCTTGTTTCCAGTCCAGGGAAGATATGGCTTGGCAGTTCGGGCTGGACTGTTCCCATGAGGCACAGGGTCAGACTGATTTGCATATGGTCATGTCTGAACTGGGGTGGCTGAGTGAGCTAAAGAATGGTGATGGATTAAACCCAGATCAGTTGACTGGGGGTGAGTGTTTGATTTGCTCAAATGCTCCATCCATCATCCCCTTTTGTATCGCTTTGTTCGCCCTAAGTTGGCAGGGTATACTCAGACGTGAGTCCCTTGCTCACTTGGCCACTGGATTCAAGATAGCCTGGCTGATAAGGATTATGAATCCAAAACCGTCCCAGGATGCTTGTTTCCGGTCCAGGGAAGACATGGCTTGGTAGTTCGGGCTTGACTGTTCCCATGAGGCACAGGGTCAGACTGATTTGCATATGGCCATGTCTGAACTGGGGTGGCTGAGTGAGCTAAAGAATGGTGATGGATTAAACCCAGATCAGTTGACTGGGGGTGAGTGTTTGATTTGCTCAAATGCTCCGTCCTTCATCCCCTTTTGTATCGCTTTGTTCGCCCTAAGTTGGCAGGGTATGCTCAGACGTGAGTCCCTTGGTCACTTGGCCACTGGATTTAAAATAGCATGGCTGATGAGGATTATGAATCCGAAACCGGTCACAGAAAGCTTGTTTCCGGTCCAGGGAAGACATGGCTTGGCAGTTCGGGTTGCACTGTTCCCATGAGGCACAGGGTCAGACTGATTTGCCTATGACTTTGTCTGAACTGGGGTGGCTGAGTGAGCTAAAGAATGGTGATGGATTAAACCCAGATCAGTTGACAGGGGGTGAGTGTTTGATGTGTTCAAACTCCGTCCATCATCCCCTTTTATATCGCTTTGTTCGCCCTAAGTTGGCAGGGTATGCTCAGACGTGAGTCCCTTGCTCACTTGGCCACTGGATTCAAGATAGCCTGGCTGATGAGGATTATGAATCCGAAACCGTCCCAGGATGCTTGTTTCCGGTCCAGGGAAGACATGGCTTGGTAGTTCGGGCTTGACTGTTCCCATGAGGCACAGGGTCAGACTGATTTGCATATGGCCATGTCTGAACTGGGGTGGCTGAGTGAGCTAAAGAATGGTGATGGATTAAACCCAGATCAGTTGACTGGGGGTGAGTGTTTGATTTTCTCAGATGCTCTGTCCATCATCCCCTTTTGTATCGCTTTGTTCACCCTAAGTTGCCAGGGTATGCTCAGACGTGAGTCCCTTCCTCACTTGGCCACTGGATTCAAAATAGCCTGGCTGATGAGGATTATGAATCCGAAACCGGTCCTAGGATGCTTGTTTCCGGTCCAGGGAAGACATGGCTTGCCAGTTCGGGTTGGACTGTTCCCTTGAGGTACAGGGTCAGATTGATTTGCATATGACTTTGTCTGAACTGGGGTGGCTGAGTGAGCTAAAGAATGGTGATGGATTAAACCCAGATCAGTTGACTGGGGGTGAGTGTTTGATTTTCTCAGATGCTCTGTCCATCATCCCCTTTTGTATCGCTTTGTTCGCCCTAAGTTGGCAGGGTATGCTCAGACGTGAGTCCCTTGCTCACTTAGCCACTGGATTCAAGATAGCCTGGATGATGAGGATTATGAATCCGAAACCGGTCACAGGAAGCTTGTTTCCGGTCCAGGGAAGACATGGCTTGGCAGTTCGGGTTGCACTGTTCCCATGAGGCACAGGGTCAGACTGATTTGCATATGGCCATGTCTGAACTGGGGTGGCAGAGTGAGCTAAAGAATGGTGATGGATTAAACCCAGATCATTTGACTGGAGGTGAGTGTATGATTTGCTCAAATGCTCCGTCCATCATCCCCTTTTGTATCGCTTTGTTCGCCCTAAATTGGCAGGGTATGCTCAGATGTGAGTCCCTTGCTCACTTGGCCACTGGATTCAAGATAGCCTGGCTGATGAGGATTATGAATCCGAAACCGGTCCCAGGATGCTTGTTTGCGGTCCAGGAAAGACATGGCTTGGCAGTTCGGGCTGGACTGTTCCCATGAGGCACAGGGTCAGACTGATTTGCATATGGCCATGTCTGAACTGGGGTGGCTGAGTGAGCTAAAGAATGGTGATGGATTAAACCCAGATCATTTGACTGGGGGTGAGTGTTTGATTTGCTCAAATGCTCCGTCCTTCATCCCCTTTTGTATCGCTTTGTTCGCCCTAAATTGGCAGGGTATGCTCAGACGTGAGTCCCTTGCTCACTTGGCAACTGAATTCAAAATAGCATGGCTGATGAGGATTATGAATCCGAAACCGGTCACGGGATGCTTGTTTCTGGTCCAGGGAAGACATGGCTTGGCAGTTCGGGTTGCACTGTTCCCATGAGGCACAGGGTCAGACTGATTTGCCTATGACTTTGTCTGAACTGGGGTGGCTGAGTGAGCTAAAGAATGGCGATGGATTAAACCCAGATCAGTTGACAGGGGGTGAGTGTTTGATGTGTTCAAACTCCGTCCATCATCCCCTTTTATATCGCTTTGTTCGCCCTAAGTTGGCAGGGTATGCTCAGACTTGAGTCCCTTGCTCACTTAGCCACTGGATTCAAGATAGCCTGGCTGATGAGGATTATGAATCCGAAACCGGTCCCAGGATGATTGTTTCCAGTCCAGGGAAGATATGGCTTGGCAGTTCGGGCTGGACTGTTCCCATGAGGCACAGGGTCAGACTGATTTGCATATGGTCATGTCTGAACTGGGGTGGCTGAGTGAGCTAAAGAATGGTGATGGATTAAACCCAGATCAGTTGACTGGGGGTGAGTGTTTGATTTGCTCAAATGCTCCGTCCATCATCCCCTTTTGTATCGCTTTGTTCGCCCTAAGTTGGCAGGGTATACTCAGACGTGAGTCCCTTGCTCACTTGGCCACTGGATTCAAGATAGCCTGGCTGATGAGGATTATGAATCCGAAACCGTCCCAGGATGCTTGTTTCCGGTCCAGGGAAGACATGGCTTGGTAGTTCGGGCTTGACTGTTCCCATGAGGCACAGGGTCAGACTGATTTGCATATGGCCATGTCTGAACTGGGGTGGCTGAGTGAGCTAAAGAATGGGGATGGATTAAACCCAGATCAGTTGACTGGGGGTGAGTGTTTGATTTTCTCAGATGCTCTGTCCATCATCCCCTTTTGTATCGCTTTGTTCGCCCTAAGTTGCCAGGGTATGCTCGAACGTGAGTCCCTTGCTCACTTGGCCACTGGATTCAAAATAGCCTGGCTGATGAGGATTATGAATCCGAAACCGGTCCTAGGATGCTTGTTTCCGGTCCAGGGAAGACATGGCTTGCCAGTTCAGGTTGGACTGTTCCCATGAGGCACAGGGTCAGATTGATTTGCATATGACTTTGTCTGAACTGAAGTGGCTGAGTGAGCTAAAGAATGGTGATGGATTAAACCCAGATCAGTTGACTGGGGGTGAGTGTTTGATTTTCTCAGATGCTCTGTCCATCATCCCCTTTTGTATCGCTTTGTTCGCCCTAAGTTGGCAGGGTATGCTCAGACGTGAGTCCCTTGCTCACTTGGCCACTGGATTCAAGATAACCTGGCTGATTAGGATTATGAATCCAAAACCGGTCCCAGGATGCGTGTTTCCGGTCCAGGGAAGACATGGCTTGGCAGTTCGGGCTGGACTGTTCCCATGAGGCACAGGGTCAGACTGATTTGCATATGGCCATGTCTGAACTGGGGTGGCTGAGTGAGCTAAAGAATGGTGATGGAATAAACCCAGATCATTTGACTGGAGGTGAGTGTATGATTTGATCAAATGCTCCGTCCATCATCCCCTTTTGTATCGCTTTGTTCGCCCTAAATTGGCAGGGTATGCTCAGACGTGAGTCCCTTGCTCACTTGGCCACTGAATTCAAAATAGCATGGCTGATGAGGATTATGAATCCGAAACCGGTCACAGGATGCTTGTTTCCGGTCCAGGGAAGACATGGCTTGGCAGTTCGGGTTGCACTGTTCCCATGAGGCACAGGGTCAGACTGATTTGCCTATGACTTTGTCTGAACTGGGGTGGCTGAGTGAGCTAAAGAATGGTGATGGATTAAACCCAGATCAGTTGACAGGGGGTGAGTGTTTGATGTGTTCAAACTCCGTCCATCATCCCCTTTTATATCGCTTTGTTCGCCCTAAGTTGGCAGGGTATGCTCAGACTTGAGTCCCTTGCTCACTTAGCCACTGGATTCAAGATAGCCTGGCTGATAATGATTATGAATCCAAAACCGTCCCAGGATGCTTGTTTCCGGTCCAGGGAAGACATGGCTTGGCAGTTCGGGCTGGACTGTTCCCATGAGGCACAGGGTCAGACTGATTTGCATATGGTCATGTCTGAACTGGGGTGGCTGAGTGAGCTAAAGAATGGTGATGGATTAAACCCAGATCAGTTGACTGGGGGTGAGTGTTTGATTTGCTCAAATGCTCCGTCCATCAGCCCCTTTTGTATCGCTTTGTTCGCCCTAAGTTGGCAGGGTATACTCAGACGTGAGTCCCTTGCTCACTTGGCCACTGGATTCAAGATAGCCTGGCTGATAATGATTATGAATCCAAAACCGTCCCAGGATGCTTGTTTCCGGTCCAGGGAAGACATGGCTTGGTAGTTCGGGCTTGACTGTTCCCATGAGGCACAGGGTCAGACTGATTTGCATATGGCCATGTCTGAACTGGGGTGGCTGAGTGAGCTAAAGAATGGTGATGGATTAAACCCAGATCAGTTGACTGGGGGTGAGTGTTTGATTTGCTCAAATGCTCCGTCCTTCATCCCCTTTTGTATCGCTTTGTTCGCCCTAAGTTGGCAGGGTATGCTCAGACGTGAGTCCCTTGCTCACTTGGCCACTGGATTTAAAATAGCATGGCTGATGAGGATTATGAATCCGAAACCGGTCACAGGAAGCTTGTTTCCGGTCCAGGGAAGACATGGCTTGGCAGTTCGGGTTGCACTGTTCCCATGAGGCACAGGGTCAGACTGATTTGCCTATGACTTTGTCTGAACTGGGGTGGCTGAGTGAGCTAAAGAATGGTGATGGATTAAACCCAGATCAGTTGACAGGGGGTGAGTGTTTGATGTGTTCAAACTCCGTCCATCATCCCCTTTTATATCGCTTTGTTCGCCCTAAGTTGGCAGGGTATGCTCAGACGTGAGTCCCTTGCTCACTTAGCCACTGGATTTAAGATAGCCTGGCTGATGAGGATTATGAATCCGAAACCGGTCCCAGGATGCTTGTTTCCGGTCCAGGGAAGATATGGCTTGGCAGTTCGGGCTGGACTGTTCCCATGAGGCACAGGGTCAGACTGATTTGCATATGGTCATGTCTGAACTGGGGTGGCTGAGTGAGCTAAAGAATGGTGATGGATTAAACCCAGATCAGTTGACTGGGGGTGAGTGTTTGATTTGCTCAAATGCTCCGTCCATCATCCCCTTTTGTATCGCTTTGTTCGCCCTAAGTTGGCAGGGTATACTCAGACGTGAGTCCCTTGCTCACTTGGCCACTGGATTCAAGATAGCCTGGCTGATGAGGATTATGAATCCGAAACCGTCCCAGGATGCTTGTTTCCGGTCCAGGGAAGACATGGCTTGGTAGTTCGGGCTTGACTGTTCCCATGAGGCACAGGGTCAGACTGATTTGCATATGGCCATGTCTGAACTGGGGTGGCTGAGTGAGCTAAAGAATGGGGATGGATTAAACCCAGATCAGTTGACTGGGGGTGAGTGTTTGATTTTCTCAGATGCTCTGTCCATCATCCCCTTTTTTATCGCTTTGTTCGCCCTAAGTTGCCAGGGTATGCTCGAACGTGAGTCCCTTGCTCACTTGGCCACTGGATTCAAAATAGCCTGGCTGATGAGGATTATGAATCCGAAACCGGTCCTAGGATGCTTGTTTCCGGTCCAGGGAAGACATGGCTTGCCAGTTCAGGTTGGACTGTTCCCATGAGGCACAGGGTCAGATTGATTTGCATATGACTTTGTCTGAACTGAAGTGGCTGAGTGAGCTAAAGAATGGTGATGGATTAAACCCAGATCAGTTGACTGGGGGTGAGTGTTTGATTTTCTCAGATGCTCTGTCCATCATCCCCTTTTGTATCGCTTTGTTCGCCCTAAGTTGGCAGGGTATGCTCAGACGTGAGTCCCTTGCTCACTTAGCCACTGGATTCAAGATAGCCTGGATGATGAGGATTATGAATCCGAAACCGGTCCCAGGATGCTTGTTTCCGGTCCAGGGAAGACATGGCTTGGCAGTTCGGGCTGGACTGTTCCCATGAGGCACAGGGTCAGACTGATTTGCATATGGCCATGCCTGGACTGGGGTGGCTGAGTGAGCTAAAGAATGGTGATGGATTAAACCCAGATCAGTTGACTGGGGGTGAGTGTTTGATTTGCTCAAATGCTCTGTCCATCATCCCCTTTTGAATCGCTTTGTTCGCCCTAAGTTGGCAGGGTATGCTCAGACGTGAGTCCCTTGCTCACTTGGCCACTGGATTCAAGATAACCTGGCTGATTAGGATTATGAATCCGAAACCGGTCCCAGGATGCGTGTTTCCGGTCCAGGGAAGACATGGCTTGGCAGTTCGGGCTGGACTGTTCCCATGAGGCACAGGTTCAGACTGATTTGCATATGGCCATGTCTGAACTGGGGTGGCTGAGTGAGCTAAAGAATGGTGATGGATTAAACCCAGATCATTTGACTGGAGGTGAGTGTATGATTTGATCAAATGCTCCGTCCATCAGCCCCTTTTGTATCGCTTTGTTCGCCCTAAATTGGCAGGGTATGCTCAGACGTGAGTCCCTTGCTCACTTGGCCACTGGATTCAAGATAGCCTGGCTGATGAGGATTATGAATCCGAAACCGGTCCCAGGATGCTTGTTTGCGGTCCAGGAAAGACATGGCTTGGCAGTTCGGGCTGGACTGTTCCCATGAGGCACAGGGTCAGACTGATTTGCATATGGCCATGTCTGAACTGGGGTGGCTGAGTGAGCTAAAGAATGGTGATGGATTAAACCCAGATCAGTTGACTGGGGGTGAGTGTTTGATTTGCTCAAATGCTCCGTCCTTCATTCCCTTTTGTATCGCTTTGTTCGCCCTAAGTTGGCAGGGTATGCTCAGACGTGAGTCCCTTGCTCACTTGGCCACTGAATTCAAAATAGCATGGCTGATGAGGATTATGAATCCGAAACCGGTCACAGGATGCTTGTTTCCGGTCCAGGGAAGACATGGCTTGGCAGTTCGGGTTGCACTGTTCCCATGAGGCACAGGGTCAGACTGATTTGCCTATGACTTTGTCTGAACTGGGGTGGATGAGTGAGCTAAAGAATGGTGATGGATTAAACCCAGATCAGTTGACAGGGGGTGAGTGTTTGATGTGTTCAAACTCCGTCCATCATCCCCTTTTATATCGCTTTGTTCGCCCTAAGTTGGCAGGGCATGCTCAGACTTGAGTCCCTTGCTCACTTAGCCACTGGATTCAAGATAGCCTGGCTGATGAGGATTATGAATCCGAAACCGGTCCCAGGATGCTTGTTTCCAGTCCAGGGAAGATATGGCTTGGCAGTTCGGGCTGGACTGTTCCCATGAGGCACAGGGTCAGACTGATTTGCATATGGTCATGTCTGAACTGGGGTGGCTGAGTGAGCTAAAGAATGGTGATGGATTAAACCCAGATCAGTTGACTGGGGGTGAGTGTTTGATTTGCTCAAATGCTCCGTCCATCATCCCCTTTTGTATCGCTTTGTTCGCCCTAAGTTGGCAGGGTATACTCAGACGTGAGTCCCTTGCTCACTTGGCCACTGTGATTCAAGATAGCCTGGCTGATAAGGATTATGAATCCAAAACCGTCCCAGGATGCTTGTTTCCGGTCCAGGGAAGACATGGCTTGGTAGTTCGGGCTTGACTGTTCCCATGAGGCACAGGGTCAGACTGATTTGCATATGGCCATGTCTGAACTGGGGTGGCTGAGTGAGCTAAAGAATGGTGATGGATTAAACCCAGATCAGTTGACTGGGGGTGAGTGTTTGATTTGCTCAAATGCTCCGTCCTTCATCCCCTTTTGTATCGCTTTGTTCGCCCTAAGTTGGCAGGGTATGCTCAGACGTGAGTCCCTTGCTCACTTGGCCACTGGATTTAAAATAGCATGGCTGATGAGGATTATGAATCCGAAACCGGTCACAGGAAGCTTGTTTCCGGTCCAGGGAAGACATGGCTTGGCAGTTCGGGTTGCACTGTTCCCATGAGGCACAGGGTCAGACTGATTTGCCTATGACTTTGTCTGAACTGGGGTGGCTGAGTGAGCTAAAGAATGGTGATGGATTAAACCCAGATCAGTTGACAGGGGGTGAGTGTTTGATGTGTTCAAACTCCGTCCATCATCCCCTTTTATATCGCTTTGTTCGCCCTAAGTTGGCAGGGTATGCTCAGACGTGAGTCCCTTGCTCACTTAGCCACTGGATTTAAGATAGCCTGGCTGATGAGGATTATGAATCCGAAACCGGTCCCAGGATGCTTGTTTCCGGTCCAGGGAAGATATGGCTTGGCAGTTCGGGCTGGACTGTTCCCATGAGGCACAGGGTCAGACTGATTTGCATATGGTCATGTCTGAACTGGGGTGGCTGAGTGAGCTAAAGAATGGTGATGGATTAAACCCAGATCAGTTGACTGGGGGTGAGTGTTTGATTTGCTCAAATGCTCCGTCCATCATCCCCTTTTGTATCGCTTTGTTCGCCCTAAGTTGGCAGGGTATACTCAGACGTGAGTCCCTTGCTCACTTGGCCACTGGATTCAAGATAGCCTGGCTGATGAGGATTATGAATCCGAAACCGTCCCAGGATGCTTGTTTCCGGTCCAGGGAAGACATGGCTTGGTAGTTCGGGCTTGACTGTTCCCATGAGGCACAGGGTCAGACTGATTTGCATATGGCCATGTCTGAACTGGGGTGGCTGAGTGAGCTAAAGAATGGTGATGGATTAAACCCAGATCAGTTGACTGGGGGTGAGTGTTTGATTTTCTCAGATGCTCTGTCCATCATCCCCTTTTGTATCGCTTTGTTCACCCTAAGTTGCCAGGGTATGCTCAGACGTGAGTCCCTTGCTCACTTGGCCACTGGATTCAAAATAGCCTGGCTGATGAGGATTATAAATCCGAAACCGGTCCTAGGATGCTTGTTTCCGGTCCAGGGAAGACATGGCTTGCCAGTTCGGGTTGGACTGTTCCCATGAGGCACAGGGTCAGATTGATTTGCATATGACTTTGTCTGAACTGGGGTGGCTGAGTGGGCTAAAGAATGGTGATGGATTAAACCCAGATCAGTTGACTGGGGGTGAGTGTTTGATTTGCCCAAATGCTCCGTCCATCATCCCCTTTTGTATCGCTTTGTTCGCCCTAAGTTGGCAGGGTATACTCAGACGTGAGTCCCTTGCTCACTTGGCCACTGGATTCAAGATAGCCTGGCTGATAAGGATTATGAATCCAAAACCGTCCCAGGATGCTTGTTTCCGGTCCAGGGAAGACATGGCTTGGTAGTTCGGGCTTGACTGTTCCCATGAGGCACAGGGTCAGATTGATTTGCATATGGCCATGTCTGAACTGGGGTGGCTGAGTGAGCTAAAGAATGGTGATGGATTAAACCCAGATCAGTTGACTGGGGGTGAGTGTTTGATTTTCTCAAATGCTCCGTCCTTCATCCCCTTTTGTATCGCTTTGTTCGCCCTAAGTTGGCAGGGTATGCTCAGACGTGAGTCCCTTGCTCACTTGGCCACTGGATTTAAAATAGCATGGCTGATGAGGATTATGAATCCGAAACCGGTCACAGGAAGCTTGTTTCCGGTCCAGGGAAGACATGGCTTGGCAGTTCGGGTTGCACTGTTCCCATGAGGTACAGGGTCAGACTGATTTGCCTATGACTTTGTCTGAACTGGGGTGGCTGAGTGAGCTAAAGAATGGTGATGGATTAAACCCAGATCAGTTGACAGGGGGTGAGTGTTTGATGTGTTCAAACTCGGTCCATCATCCCCTTTTATATCGCTTTGTTCGCCCTAAGTTGGCAGGGTATGCTCAGACGTGAGTCCCTTGCTCACTTAGCCACTGGATTTAAGATAGCCTGGCTGATGAGGATTATGAATCCGAAACCGGTCCCAGGATGCTTGTTTCCGGTCCAGGGAAGATATGGCTTCGCAGTTCGGGCTGGACTGTTCCCATGAGGCACAGGGTCAGACTGATTTGCATATGGTCATGTCTGAACTGGGGTGGCTGAGTGAGCTAAAGAATGGTGATGGATTAAACCCAGATCAGTTGACTGGGGGTGAGTGTTTGATTTGCTCAAATGCTCCGTCCATCATCCCCTTTTGTATCGCTTTGTTCACCCTAAATTGGCAGGGTATACTCAGACGTGAGTCCCTTGCTCACTTGGCCACTGGATTCAAGATAGCCTGGCTGATAAGGATTATGAATCCAAAACCATCCCAGGATGCTTGTTTCCGGTCCATGGAAGACATGGCTTGGTAGTTCGGGCTTGACTGTTCCCATGAGGCACAGGGTCAGACTGATTTGCATATGGCCATGTCTGAACTGGGGTGGCTGAGTGAGCTAAAGAATGGTGATGGATTAAACCCAGATCAGTTGACTGGGGGTGAGTGTTTGATTTGCTCAAATGCTCCGTCCTTCATCCCCTTTTATATCGCTTTGTTCGCCCTAAGTTGGCAGGGTATGCTCAGACATGAGTCCCTTGCTCACTTAGCCACTGGATTTAAGATAGCCTGGCTGATGAGGATTATGAATCCGAAACTGGTCCCAGGATGCTTGTTTCCGGTCCAGGGAAGATATGGCTTGGCAGTTCGGGCTGGACTGTTCCCATGAGGCACAGGGTCAGACTGATTTGCATATGGTCATGTCTGAACTGGGGTGGCTGAGTGAGCTAAAGAATGGTGATGGATTAAACCCAGATCAGTTGACTGGGGGTGAGTGTTTGATTTGCTCAAATGCTCCGTCCATCATCCCCTTTTGTATCGCTTTGTTCGCCCTAAGTTGGCAGGGTATACTCAGACGTGAGTCCCTTGCTCACTTGGCCACTGGATTCAAGATAGCCTGGCTGATAAGGATTATGAATCCAAAACCGTCCCAGGTTGCTTGTTTCCGGTCCAGGGAAGACATGGCTTGGTAGTTCGGGCTTGACTGTTCCCATGAGGCACAGGGTCAGACTGATTTGCACATGGCCATGTCTGAACTGGGGTGGCTGAGTGAGCTAAAGAATGGTGATGGATTAAACCCAGATCAGTTGACTGGGGGTGAGTGTTTGATTTGCTCAAATGCTCCGTCCTTCATCCCCTTTTGTATCGCTTTGTTCGCCTTAAGTTGGCAGGGTATGCTCAGACGTGAGTCCCTTGCTCACTTGGCCACTGGATTTAAAATAGCATGGCTGATGAGGATTATGAATCCGAAACCGGTCACAGGAAGCTTGTTTCCGGTCCAGGGAAGACATGGCTTGGCAGTTCGGGTTGCACTGTTCCCATGAGGCACAGGGTCAGACAGATTTGCCTATGACTTTGTCTGAACTGGGGTGGCTTAGTGAGCTAAAGAATGGTGATGGATTAAACCCAGATCAGTTGACAGGGGGTGAGTTTTTGATGTGTTCAAACTCCGTCCATCATCCCCTTTTATATCGCTTTGTTCGCCCTAAGTTGGCAGGGTATGCTCAGACGTGAGTCCCTTGCTCACTTAGCCACTGGATTTAAGATAGCCTGGCTGATGAGGATTATGAATCCGAAACCGGTCCGAGGATGCTTGTTTCCGGTCCAGGGAAGATATGGCTTGGCAGTTCGGGCTGGACTGTTCCCATGAGGCACAGGGTCAGACTGATTTGCATATGGTCATGTCTGAACTGGGGTGGCTGAGTGAGCTAAAGAATGGTGATGGATTAAACCCAGATCAGTTGACTGGGGGTGAGTGTTTGATTTGCTCAAATGCTCCGTCCATCATCCCCTTTTGTATCGCTTTGTTCGCCCTAAGTTGGCAGGGTATACTCAGACGTGAGTCCCTTGCTCACTTGGCCACTGGATTCAAGATAGCCTGGCTGATGAGGATTATGAATCCGAAACCGTCCCAGGATGCTTGTTTCCTGTCCAGGGAAGACATGGCTATGTAGTTCGGGCTTGACTGTTCCCATGAGGCACAGGGTCAGACTGATTTGCATATGGCCATGTCTGAACTGGGGTGGCTGAGTGAGCTAAAGAATGGTGATGGATTAAACCCAGATCAGTTGACTGGGGGTGAGTGTTTGATTTTCTCAGATGCTCTGTCCATCATCCCCTTTTGTATCGCTTTGTTCGCCCTAAGTTGCCAGGGTATGCTCAGACGTGAGTCCCTTGCTCACTTGGCCACTGGATTCAAAATAGCCTGGCTGATGAGGATTATGAATCCAAAACCGGTCCTAGGATGCTTGTTTCCGGTCCAGGGAAGACATGGCTTGCCAGTTCGGGTTGGACTGTTCCCATGAGGCACAGGGTCAGATTGATTTGCATATGACTTTGTCTGAACTGGGGTGGCTGAGTGAGCTAAAGAATGGTGATGGATTAAACCCAGATCACTTGACTGGGGGTGAGTGTTTGATTTTCTCAGATGCTCTGTCCATCATCCCCTTTTGTATCGCTTTGTTCGCCCTAAGTTGGCAGGGTATGCTCAGACGTCAGTCCCTTGCTCACTTAGCCACTGGATTCAAGATAGCCTGGATGATGAGGATTATGAATCCGAAACCGGTCCCAGGATGCTTGTTTCCGGTCCAGGGAAGACATGGCTTGGCAGTTCGGGCTGGACTGTTCCCATGAGGCACAGGGTCAGACTGATTTGCATATGGCCATGCCTGGACTGGGGCGGCTGAGTGAGCTAAAGAATGGTGATGGATTAAACCCAGATCAGTTGACTGGGGGTGAGTGTTTGATTTGCTCAAATGCTCTGTCCATCATCCCCTTTTGAATCGCTTTGTTCGCCCTAAGTTGGCAGGGTATGCTCAGACGTGAGTCCCTTGCTCACTTGGCCACTGGATTCAAGATAACCTGGCTGATTAGGATTATGAATCCGAAACCGGTCCCAGGATGCGTGTTTCCGGTCCAGGGAAGACATGGCTTGGCAGTTCGGGCTGGACTGTTCCCATGAGGCACAGGGTCAGACTGATTTGCATATGGCCATGTCTGAACTGGGGTGGCTGAGTGAGCTAAAGAATGGTGATGGATTAAACCCAGATCATTTGACTGGAGGTGAGTGTATGATTTGCTCAAATGCTCCGTCCATCATCCCCTTTTGTATCGCTTTGTTCGCCCTAAATTGGCAGGGTATGCTCAGACGTGAGTCCCTTGCTCACTTGGCCACTGGATTCAAGATAGCCTGGCTGATGAGGATTATGAATCCGAAACCGGTCCCAGGATGCTTGTTTGCGGTCCAGGAAAGACATGGCTTGGCAGTTCGGGCTGGACTGTTCCCATGAGGCACAGGGTCAGACTGATTTGCATATGGCCATGTCTGAACTGGGGTGGCTGAGTGAGCTAAAGAATGGTGATGGATTAAACCCAGATCAGTTGACTGGGGGTGAGTGTTTGATTTTCTCAGATGCTCTGTCCATCATCCCCTTTTGTATCGCTTTGTTCGCCCTAAGTTGCCAGGGTATGCTCAGACGTGAGTCCCTTGCTCACTTGGCCACTGGATTCAAAATAGTCTGGCTGATGAGGATTATGAATCCGAAACCGGTCCTAGGATGCTTGTTTCCGGTCCAGGGAAGACATGGCTTGCCAGTTCGGGTTGGACTGTTCCCATGAGGCACAGGGTCAGATTGATTTGCATATGACTTTGTCTGAACTGGGGTGGCTGAGTGAGCTAAAGAATGGTGATGGATTAAACCCAGATCAGTTGACTGGGGGTGAGTGTTTGATTTTCTCAGATGCTCTGTCCATCATCCCCTTTTGTATCGCTTTGTTCGCCCTAAGTTGGCAGGGTATGCTCAGACGTGAGTCCCTTGCTCACTTAGCCACTGGATTCAAGATAGCCTGGATGATGAGGATTATGAATCCGAAACCGGTCCCACGATGCTTGTTTCCGGTCCAGGGAAGACATGGCTTGGCAGTTCGGGCTGGACTGTTCCCATGAGGCACAGGGTCAGACTGATTTGCATATGGCCATGCCTGGACTGGGGTGGCTGAGTGAGCTAAAGAATGGTGATGGATTAAACCCAGATCAGTTGACTGGGGGTGAGTGTTTGATTTGCTCAAATGCTCTGTCCATCATCCCCTTTTGAATCGCTTTGTTCGCCCTAAGTTGGCAGGGTATGCTCAGACGTGAGTCCCTTGCTCACTTGGCCACTGGATTCAAGATAACCTGGCTGATTAGGATTATGAATCCGAAACCGGTCCCAGGATGCATGTTTCCGGTCCAGGGAAGACATGGCTTGGCAGTTCGGGCTGGACTGTTCCCATGAGGCACAGGGTCAGACTGATTTGCATATGGCCATGTCAGAACTGGGGTGGATGAGTGAGCTAAAGAATGGTGATGGATTAAACCCAGATCATTTGACTGGAGGTGAGTGTATGATTTGCTCAAATGCTCCGTCCATCATCCCCTTTTGTATCGCTTTGTTCGCCCTAAATTGGCAGGGTATGCTCAGACGTGAGTCCCTTGCTCACTTGGCCACTGGATTCAAGATAGCCTGGCTGATGAGGATTATGAATCCGAAACCGGTCCCAGGATGCTTGTTTGCGGTCCAGGAAAGACATGGCTTGGCAGTTCGGGCTGGACTGTTCCCATGAGGCACAGGGTCAGACTGATTTGCATATGGCCATGTCTGAACTGGGGTGGCTGAGTGAGCTAAAGAATGGTGATGGATTAAACCCAGATCAGTTGACTGGGGGTGAGTGTTTGATTTGCTCCAATGCTCCGTCCTTCATCCCCTTTTGTATCGCTTTGTTCGCCCTAAGTTGGCAGGGTATGCTCAGACGTGAGTCCTTTGCTCACTTGGCCACTGAATTCAAAATAGCATGGCTGATGAGGATTATGAATCCGAAACCGGTCACAGGATGCTTGTTTCCGGTCCAGGGAAGACATGGCTTGGCAGTTCGGGTTGCACTGTTCCCATGAGGCACAGGGTCAGACTGATTTGCCTATGACTTTGTCTGAACTGGGGTGGCTGAGTGAGCTAAAGAATGGTGATGGATTAAACCCAGATCAGTTGACAGGGGGTGAGTGTTTGATGTGTTCAAACTCCGTCCATCATCCCCTTTTATATCGCTTTGTTCGCCCTAAGTTGGCAGGGTATGCTCAGACTTGAGTCCCTTGCTCACTTAGCCACTGGATTCAAGATAGCCTGGCTGATGAGGATTATGAATCCGAAACCGGTCCCAGGATGCTTGTTTCCAGTCCAGGGAAGATATGGCTTGGCAGTTCGGGCTGGACTGTTCCCATGAGGCACAGGGTCAGACTGATTTGCATATGGTCATGTCTGAACTGGGGTGGCTGAGTGAGCTAAAGAATGGTGATGGATTAAACCCAGATCAGTTGACTGGGGGTGAGTGTTTGATTTGCTCAAATGCTCCGTCCATCATCCCCTTTTGTATCGCTTTGTTCGCCCTAAGTTGGCAGGGTATACTCAGACGTGAGTCCCTTGCTCACTTGGCCACTGGATTCAAGATAGCCTGGCTGATAAGGATTATGAATCCAAAACCGTCCCAGGATGCTTGTTTCCGGTCCAGGGAAGACATGGCTTGGTAGTTCGGGCTTGACTGTTCCCATGAGGCACAGGGTCAGACTGATTTGCATATGGCCATGTCTGAACTGGGGTGGCTGAGTGAGCTAAAGAATGGTGATGGATTAAACCCAGATCAGTTGACTGGGGGTGAGTGTTTGATTTGCTCAAATGCTCCGTCCTTCATCCCCTTTTGTATCGCTTTGTTCGCCCTAAATTGGCAGGGTATGCTCAGACGTGAGTCCCTTGCTCACTTGGCCACTGGATTTAAAATAGCATGGCTGATGAGGATTATGAATCCGAAACCGGTCACAGGAAGCTTGTTTCCGGTCCAGGGAAGACATGGCTTGGCAGTTCGGGTTGCACTGTTCCCATGAGGCACAGGGTCAGACTGATTTGCCTATGACTTTGTCTGAACTGGGGTGGCTGAGTGAGCTAAAGAATGGTGATGGATTAAACCCAGATCAGTTGACAGGGGGTGAGTGTTTGATGTGTTCAAACTCCGTCCATCATCCCCTTTTATATCGCTTTGTTCGCCCTAAAGTGGCAGGGTATACTCAGACGTGAGTCCCTTGCTCACTTGGCCACTGGATTCAAGATAGCCTGGCTGATGAGGATTATGAATCCGAAACCGTCCCAGGATGCTTGTTTCCTGTCCAGGGAAGACATGGCTATGTAGTTCGGGCTTGACTGTTCCCATGAGGCACAGGGTCAGACTGATTTGCATATGGCCATGTCTGAACTGGGGTGGCTGAGTGAGCTAAAGAATGGTGATGGATTAAACCCAGATCAGTTGACTGGGGGTGAGTGTTTGATTTTCTCAGATGCTCTGTCCATCATCCCCTTTTGTATCGCTTTGTTCGCCCTAAGTTGCCAGGGTATGCTCAGACGTGAGTCCCTTGCTCACTTGGCCACTGGATTCAAAATAGCCTGGCTGATGAGGATTATGAATCCAAAACCGGTCCTAGGATGCTTGTTTCCGGTCCAGGGAAGACATGGCTTGCCAGTTCGGGTTGGACTGTTCCCATGAGGCACAGGGTCAGATTGATTTGCATATGACTTTGTCTGAACTGGGGTGGCTGAGTGAGCTAAAGAATGGTGATGGATTAAACCCAGATCACTTGACTGGGGGTGAGTGTTTGATTTTCTCAGATGCTCTGTCCATCATCCCCTTTTGTATCGCTTTGTTCGCCCTAAGTTGGCAGGGTATGCTCAGACGTCAGTCCCTTGCTCACTTAGCCACTGGATTCAAGATAGCCTGGATGATGAGGATTATGAATCCGAAACCGGTCCCAGGATGCTTGTTTCCGGTCCAGGGAAGACATGGCTTGGCAGTTCGGGCTGGACTGTTCCCATGAGGCACAGGGTCAGACTGATTTGCATATGGCCATGCCTGGACTGGGGCGGCTGAGTGAGCTAAAGAATGGTGATGGATTAAACCCAGATCAGTTGACTGGGGGTGAGTGTTTGATTTGCTCAAATGCTCTGTCCATCATCCCCTTTTGAATCGCTTTGTTCGCCCTAAGTTGGCAGGGTATGCTCAGACGTGAGTCCCTTGCTCACTTGGCCACTGGATTCAAGATAACCTGGCTGATTAGGATTATGAATCCGAAACCGGTCCCAGGATGCGTGTTTCCGGTCCAGGGAAGACATGGCTTGGCAGTTCGGGCTGGACTGTTCCCATGAGGCACAGGGTCAGACTGATTTGCATATGGCCATGTCTGAACTGGGGTGGCTGAGTGAGCTAAAGAATGGTGATGGATTAAACCCAGATCATTTGACTGGAGGTGAGTGTATGATTTGCTCAAATGCTCCGTCCATCATCCCCTTTTGTATCGCTTTGTTCGCCCTAAATTGGCAGGGTATGCTCAGACGTGAGTCCCTTGCTCACTTGGCCACTGGATTCAAGATAGCCTGGCTGATGAGGATTATGAATCCGAAACCGGTCCCAGGATGCTTGTTTGCGGTCCAGGAAAGACATGGCTTGGCAGTTCGGGCTGGACTGTTCCCATGAGGCACAGGGTCAGACTGATTTGCATATGGCCATGTCTGAACTGGGGTGGCTGAGTGAGCTAAAGAATGGTGATGGATTAAACCCAGATCAGTTGACTGGGGGCGAGTGTTTGATTTGCTCAAATGCTCCGTCCTTCATCCCCTTTTGTATCGCTTTGTTCGCCCTAAGTTGGCAGGGTATGCTCAGACGTGAGTCCCTTGCTCACTTGGCCACTGAATTCAAAAAAGCATGGCTGATGAGGATTATGAATCCGAAACCGGTCACAGGATGCTTTTTTCCGGTCCAGGGAAGACATGGCTTGGCAGTTCGGGTTGCACTGTTCCCATGAGGCACAGGGTCAGACTGATTTGCCTATGACTTTGTCTGAACTGGGGTGGCTGAGTGAGCTAAAGAATGGTGATGGATTAAACCCAGATCAGTTGACAGGGGGTGAGTGTTTGATGTGTTCAAACTCCGTCCATCATCCCCTTTTATATCGCTTTGTTCGCCCTAAGTTGGCAGGGTATGCTCAGACTTGAGTCCCTTGCTCACTTAGCCACTGGATTTCTAGATAGCCTGGCTGATAAGGATTATGAATCCAAAACCGTCCCAGGATGCTTGTTTCCGGTCCAGGGAAGACATGGCTTGGTAGTTCGGGCTTGACTGTTCCCATGAGGCACAGGGTCAGACTGATTTGCATATGGCCATGTCTGAACTGGGGTGGCTGAGTGAGCTAAAGAATGGTGATGGATTAAACCCAGATCAGTTGACTGGGGGTGAGTGTTTGATTTTCTCAGATGCTCTGTCCATCATCCCCTTTTGTATCGCTTTGTTCGCCCTAAGTTGCCAGGGTATGCTCAGACGTGAGTCCCTTGCTCACTTGGCCACTGGATTCAAAATAGTCTGGCTGATGAGGAATATGAATCCGAAACCGGTCCTAGGATGCTTGTTTCCGGTCCAGGGAAGACATGGCTTGCCAGTTCGGGTTGGACTGTTCCCATGAGGCACAGGGTCAGATTGATTTGCATATGACTTTGTCTGAACTGGGGTGGCTGAGTGAGCTAAAGAATGGTGATGGATTAAACCCAGATCAGTTGACTGGGGGTGAGTGTTTGATTTTCTCAGATGCTCTGTCCATCATCCCCTTTTGTATCGCTTTGTTCGCCCTAAGTTGGCAGGGTATGCTCAGACGTGAGTCCCTTGCTCACTTAGCCACTGGATTCAAGATAGCCTGGATGATGAGGATTATGAATCCGAAACCGGTCCCAGGATGCTTGTTTCCGGTCCAGGGAAGACATGGCTTGGCAGTTCGGGCTGGACTGTTCCCATGAGGCACAGGGTCAGACTGATTTGCATATGGCCATGCCTGGACTGGGGTGGCTGAGTGAGCTAAAGAATGGTGATGGATTAAACCCAGATCAGTTGACTGGGGGTGAGTGTTTGATTTGCTCAAATGCTCTGTCCATCATCCCCTTTTGAATCGCTTTGTTCGCCCTAAGTTGGCAGGGTATGCTCAGACGTGAGTCCCTTGCTCACTTGGCCACTGGATTCAAGATAACCTGGCTGATTAGGATTATGAATCCGAAACCGGTCCCAGGATGCGTGTTTCCGGTCCAGGGAAGACATGGCTTGGCAGTTCGGGCTGGACTGTTCCCATGAGGCACAGGGTCAGACTGATTTGCATATGGCCATGTCTGAACTGGGGTGGATGAGTGAGCTAAAGAATGGTGATGGATTAAACCCAGATCATTTGACTGGAGGTGAGTGTATGATTTGCTCAAATGCTCCGTCCATCATCCCCTTTTGTATCGCTTTGTTCGCCCTAAATTGGCAGGGTATGCTCAGACGTGAGTCCCTTGCTCACTTGGCCACTGGATTCAAGATAGCCTGGCTGATGAGGATTATGAATCCGAAACCGGTCCCAGGATGCTTGTTTGCGGTCCAGGAAAGACATGGCTTGGCAGTTCGGGCTGGACTGTTCCCATGAGGCACAGGGTCAGACTGATTTGCATATGGCCATGTCTGAACTGGGGTGGCTGAGTGAGCTAAAGAATGGTGATGGATTAAACCCAGATCAGTTGACTGGGGGTGAGTGTTTGATTTGCTCAAATGCTCCGTCCTTCATCCCCTTTTGTATCGCTTTGTTCGCCCTAAGTTGGCAGGGTATGCTCAGACGTGAGTCCTTTGCTCACTTGGCCACTGAATTCAAAATAGCATGGCTGATGAGGATTATGAATCCGAAACCGGTCACAGGATGCTTGTTTCCGGTCCAGGGAAGACATGGCTTGGCAGTTCGGGTTGCACTGTTCCCATGAGGCACAGGGTCAGACTGATTTGCCTATGACTTTATCTGAACTGGGGTGGCTGAGTGAGCTAAAGAATGGTGATGGATTAAACCCAGATCAGTTGACAGGGGGTGAGTGTTTGATGTGTTCAAACTCCGTCCATCATCCCCTTTTATATCGCTTTGTTCGCCCTAAGTTGGCAGGGTATGCTCAGACTTGAGTCCCTTGCTCACTTAGCCACTGGATTCAAGATAGCCTGGCTGATGAGGATTATGAATCCGAAACCGGTCCCAGGATGCTTGTTTCCAGTCCAGGGAAGATATGGCTTGGCAGTTCGGGCTGGACTGTTCCCATGAGGCACAGGGTCAGACTGATTTGCATATGGTCATGTCTGAACTGGGGTGGCTGAGTGAGCTAAAGAATGGTGATGGATTAAACCCAGATCAGTTGACTGGGGGTGAGTGTTTGATTTGCTCAAATGCTCCGTCCATCATCCCCTTTTGTATCGCTTTGTTCGCCCTAAGTTGGCAGGGTATACTCAGACGTGAGTCCCTTGCTCACTTGGCCACTGGATTCAAGATAGCCTGGCTGATAAGGATTATGAATCCAAAACCGTCCCAGGATGCTTGTTTCCGGTCCAGGGAAGACATGGCTTGGTAGTTCGGGCTTGACTGTTCCCATGAGGCACAGGGTCAGACTGATTTGCATATGGCCATGTCTGAACTGGGGTGGCTGAGTGAGCTAAAGAATGGTGATGGATTAAACCCAGATCAGTTGACTGGGGGTGAGTGTTTGATTTGCTCAAATGCTCCGTCCTTCATCCCCTTTTGTATCGCTTTGTTCGCCCTAAGTTGGCAGGGTATGCTCAGACGTGAGTCCCTTGCTCACTTGGCCACTGGATTTAAAATAGCATGGCTGATGAGGATTATGAATCCGAAACCGGTCACAGGAAGCTTGTTTCCGGTCCAGGGAAGACATGGCTTGGCAGTTCGGGTTGCACTGTTCCCATGAGGCACAGGGTCAGACTGATTTGCCTATGACTTTGTCTGAACTGGGGTGGCTGAGTGAGCTAAAGAATGGTGATGGATTAAACCCAGATCAGTTGACAGGGGGTGAGTGTTTGATGTGTTCAAACTCCGTCCATCATCCCCTTTTATATCGCTTTGTTCGCCCTAAGTTGGCAGGGTATGCTCAGACGTGAGTCCCTTGCTCACTTAGCCACTGGATTTAAGATAGCCTGGCTGATGAGGATTATGAATCCGAAACCGGTCCTAGGATGCTTGTTTCCGGTCCAGGGAAGATATGGCTTGGCAGTTCGGGCTGGACTGTTCCCATGAGGCACAGGGTCAGACTGATTTGCATATGGTCATGTCTGAACTGGGGTGGCTGAGTGAGCTAAAGAATGGTGATGGATTAAACCCAGATCAGTTGACGGGGGTGAGTGTTTGATTTTCTCAGATGCTCTGTCCATCATCCCCTTTTGTATCGCTTTGTTCGCCCTAAGTTGCCAGGGTATGCTCAGACGTGAGTCCCTTGCTCACTTGGCCACTGGATTCAAAATAGCCTGGCTGATGAGGATTATGAATCCGAAACCGGTCCTAGGATGCTTGTTTCCGGTCCAGGGAAGACATGGCTTGCCAGTTCGGGTTGGACTGTTCCCATGAGGCACAGGGTCAGATTGATTTGCATATGACTTTGTCTGAACTGGGGTGGCTGAGTGGGCTAAAGAATGCTGATGGATTAAACCCAGATCAGTTGACTGGGGGTGAGTGTTTGATTTGCTCAAATGCTCCGTCCATCATCCCCTTTTGTATCGCTTTGTTCGCCCTAAGTTGGCAGGGTATACTCAGACGTGAGTCCCTTGCTCACTTGGCCACTGGATTCAAGATAGCCTGGCTGATAAGGATTATGAATCCAAAACCGTCCCAGGATGCTTGTTTCCGGTCCAGGGAAGACATGGCTTGGTAGTTCGGGTTTGACTGTTCCCATGAGGCACAGGGTCAGACTGATTTGCATATGGCCATGTCTGAACTGGGGTGGCTGAGTGAGCTAAAGAATGGTGATGGATTAAACCCAGATCAGTTGACTGGGGGTGAGTGTTTGATTTGCTCAAATGCTCCGTCCTTCATCCCCTTTTGTATCTCTTCGTTCGCCCTAAGTTGGCAGGGTATGCTCAGACGTGAGTCCCTTGCTCACTTGGCCACTGAATTCAAAATAGCATGGCTGATGAGGATTATGAATCCGAAACCGGTCACAGGATGCTTGTTTCTGGTCCAGGGAAGACATGGCTTGGCAGTTCGGGTTGCTCTGTTCCCATGAGGCACAGGGTCAGACTGATTTGCCTATGACTTTGTCTGAACTGGGGTGGCTGAGTGAGCTAAAGAATGGTGATGGATTAAACCCAGATCAGTTGACAGGGGGTGAGTGTTTGATGTGTTCAAACTCCGTCCATCATCCCCTTTTATATCGCTTTGTTCGCCCTAAGTTGGCAGGTTATGCTCAGACTTGAGTCCCTTGCTCACTTAGCCACTGGATTCAAGATAGCCTGGCTGATGAGGATTATGAATCCGAAACCGGTCCCAGGATGCTTGTTTCCAGTCCAGGGAAGATATGGCTTTGCAGTTCGGGCTGGACTGTTCCCATGAGGCACAGGGTCAGACTGATTTGCATATGGTCATGTCTGAACTGGGGTGGCTGAGTGAGCTAAAGAATGGTGATGGATTAAACCCAGATCAGTTGACTGGGGGTGAGTGTTTGATTTGCTCAAATGCTCCGTCCATCATCCCCTTTTGTATCGCTTTGTTCGCCCTAAGTTGGCAGGGTATACTCAGACGTGAGTCCCTTGCTCACTTGGCCACTGGATTCAATATAGCCTGGCTGATAAGGATTATGAATCCAAAACCGTCCCAGGATGCTTGTTTCCGGTCCAGGGAAGACATGGCTTGGTAGTTCGGGCTTTACTGTTCCCATGAGGCACAGGGTCAGACTGATTTGCATATGGCCATGTCTGAACTGGGGTGGCTGAGTGAGCTAAAGAATGGTGATGGATTAAACCCAGATCAGTTGACTGGGGGTGAGTGCTTGATTTGCTCAAATGCTCCGTCCTTCATCCCCTTTTGTATCGCTTTGTTCGCCCTAAGTTGGCAGGGTATGCTCAGACGTGAGTCCCTTGCTCACTTGGCCACTGGATTCAAGATAGCCTGGCTGATGAGGATTATGAATCCGAAACCGGTCACAGGAAGCTTGTTTCCGGTCCAGGGAAGACATGGCTTGGCAGTTCGGGTTGCACTGTTCCCATGAGGCACAGGGTCAGACTGATTTGCCTATGACTTTGTCTGAACTGGGGTGGCTGAGTGAGCTAAAGAATGGTGATGGATTAAACCCAGATCAGTTGACAGGGGGTGAGTGTTTGATGTGTTCAAACTCGGTCCATCATCCCCTTTTATATCGCTTTGTTCGCCCTAAGTTGGCAGGGTATGCTCAGACGTGAGTCCCTTGCTCACTTGGCCACTGGATTCAAGATAGCCTGGCTGATGAGGATTATGAATCCGAAACCGTCCCAGGATGCTTGTTTCCGGTCCAGGTAAGACATGGCTTGGTAGTTCGGGCTTGACTATTCCCATGAGGCACAGGGTCAGACTGATTTGCATATGGCCATGTCTGAACTGGGGTGGCTGAGGGAGCTAAAGAATGGTGATGGATTAAACTCAGATCAGTTGACTGGGGGTGAGTGTTTGATTTTCTCAGATGCTCTGTCCATCATCCCCTTTTGTATCGCTTTGTTCGCCCTAAGTTGCCAGGGTATGCTCAGACGTGAGTCCCTTGCTCACTTGGCCACTGGATTCAAAATAGCCTGGCTGATGAGGATTATGAATCCGAAACCGGTCCTAGGATGCTTGTTTCCGGTCCAGGGAAGACATGGCTTGCCAGTTCGGGTTGGACTGTTCCCATGAGGCACAGGGTCAGATTGATTTGCATATGACTTTGTCTGAACTGGGGTGGCTGAGTGAGCTAAAGTATGGTGATGGATTAAACCCAGATCAGTTGACTGGGGGTGAGTGTTTGATTTTCTCAGATGCTCTGTCCATCATCCCCTTTTGTATCGCTTTGTTCGCCCTAAGTTGGCAGGGTATGCTCAGACGTGAGTCCCTTGCTCACTTAGCCACTGGATTCAAGATAGCCTGGATGATGAGGATTATGAATCCGAAACCGGTCCCAGGATGCTTGTTTCCGGTCCAGGGAAGACATGGCTTGGTAGTTCGGGCTTGACTGTTCCCATGAGGCACAGGGTCAGACTGATTTGCATATGGCCATGTCTGAACTGGGGTGGCTGAGTGAGCTAAAGAATGGTGATGGATTAAACCCAGATCAGTTGACTGGGGGTGAGTGTTTGATTTGCTCAAATGCTCCGTCCTTCATCCCCTTTTGTATCGCTTTGTTCGCCCTAAGTTGGCAGGGTATGCTCAGACGTGAGTCCCTTGCTCACTTGGCCACTGGATTTAAAATAGCATGGCTGATGAGGATTATGAATCCGAAACCGGTCACAGGAAGCTTGTTTCCGGTCCAGGGAAGACATGGCTTGGCAGTTCGGGTTGCACTGTTCCCATGAGGCACAGGGTCAGACTGATTTGCATATGGCCATGTCTGAACTGGGGTGGCAGAGTGAGCTAAAGAATGGTGATGGATTAAACCCAGATCAGTTGACTGGGGGTGAGTGTTTGATTTGCTCAAATGCTCTGTCCATCATCCCCTTTTGAATCGCTTTGTTCGCCCTAAGTTGGCAGGGTATGCTCAGACGTGAGTCCCTTGCTCACTTGGCCACTGGATTCAAGATAACCTGGCTGATTAGGATTATGAATGTGAAACCGGTCCCAGGATGCGTGTTTCCGGTCCAGGGAAGACATGGCTTGGCAGTTCGGGCTGGACTGTTCCCATGAGGCACAGGGTCAGACTGATTTGCATATGGCCATGTCTGAACTGGGGTGGCTGAGTGAGCTAAAGAATGGTGATGGATTAAACCCAGATCATTTGACTGGAGGTGAGTGTATGATTTGCTCAAATGCTCCGTCCATCATCCCCTTTTGTATCGCTTTGTTCGCCCTAAATTGGCAGGGTATGCTCAGACGTGAGTCCCTTGCTCGCTTGGCCACTGGATTCAAGATAGCCTGGCTGATGAGGATTATGAATCCGAAACCGGTCCCAGGATGCTTGTTTGCGGTCCAGGAAAGACATGGCTTGGCAGTTCGGGATGGACTGTTCCCATGAGGCACAGGGTCAGACTGATTTGCATATGGCCATGTCTGAACTGGGGTGGCTGAGTGAGCTAAAGAATGGTGATGGATTAAACCCAGATCAGTTGACTGGGGGTGAGTGTTTGATTTGCTCAAATGCTCCGTCCTTCATCCCCTTTTGTATCGCTTTGTTCGCCCTAAGTTGGCAGGGTATGCTCAGACGTGAGTCCCTTGCTCACTTGGCAACTGAATTCAAAATAGCATGGCTGATGAGGATTATGAATCCGAAACCGGTCACAGGATGCTTGTTTCTGGTCCAGGGAAGACATGGCTTGGCAGTTCGGGTTGCACTGTTCCCATGAGGCACAGGGTCAGACTGATTTGCCTATGACTTTGTCTGAACTGGGGTGGCTGAGTGAGCTAAAGAATGGCGATGGATTAAACCCAGATCAGTTGACAGGGGGTGAGTGTTTGATGTGTTCAAGCTCCGTCCATCATCCCCTTTTATATCGCTTTGTTCGCCCTAAGTTGGCAGGGTATGCTCAGACTTGAGTCCCTTGCTCACTTAGCCACTGGATTCAAGATAGCCTGGCTGATGAGGATTATGAATCCGAAACCGGTCCCAGGATGCTTGTTTCCAGTCCAGGGAAGATATGGCTTGGCAGTTCGGGCTGGACTGTTCCCATGAGGCACAGGGTCAGACTGATTTGCATATGGTCATGTCTGAACTGGGGTGGCTGAGTGAGCTAAAGAATGGTGATGGATTAAACCCAGATCAGTTGACTGGGGGTGAGTGTTTGATTTGCTCAAATGCACCGTCCTTCATCCCCTTTTGTATCGCTTTGTTCGCCCTAAGTTGGCAGGGTATGCTCAGACGTGAGTCCCTTGCTCACTTGGCCACTGGATTTAAAATAGCATGGCTGATGAGGATTATGAATCCGAAACCGGTCACAGGAAGCTTGTTTCCGGTCCAGGGAAGACATAGCTTGGCAGTTCGGGTTGCACTGTTCCCATGAGGCACAGGGTCAGACTGATTTGCCTATGACTTTGTCTGAACTGGGGTGGCTGAGTGAGCTAAAGAATGGTGATGGATTAAACCCAGATCAGTTGACAGGGGGTGAGTGTTTGATGTGTTCAAACTCCGTCCATCATCCCCTTTTATATCGCTTTGTTCGCCCTAAGTTAGCAGGGTATGCTCAGACATGAGTCCCTTGCTCACTTAGCCACTGGATTTAAGATAGCCTGGCTGATGAGGATTATGAATCCGAAACCGGTCCCAGGATGCTTGTTTCCGGTCCAGGGAAGATATGGCTTGGCAGTTCGGGCTGGACTGTTCCCATGAGGCACAGGGTCAGACTGATTTGCATATGGTCATGTCTGAACTGGGGTGGCTGAGTGAGCTAAAGAATGGTGATGGATTAAACCCAGATCAGTTGACGGGGGGTGAGTGTTTGATTTGCTCAAATGCTCCGTCCATCATCCCCTTTTGTATCGCTTTGTTCGCCCTAAGTTGGCAGGGTATACTCAGACGTGAGTCCCTTGCTCACTTGGCCAATGGATTCAAGATAGCCTGGCTGATGAGGATTATGAATCCGAAACCGTCCCAGGATGCTTGTTTCCGGTCCAGGGAAGACATGGCTTGGTAGTTCGGGCTTGACTGTTCCCATGAGGCACAGGGTCAGACTGATTTGCATATGGCCATGTCTGAACTGGGGTGGCTGAGTGAGCTAAAGAATGGGGATGGATTAAACCCAGATCAGTTGACTGGGGGTGAGTGTTTGATTTTCTCAGATGCTCTGTCCATCATCCCCTTTTGTATCGCTTTGTTCGCCCTAAGTTGCCAGGGTATGCTCGAACGTGAGTCCCTTGCTCACTTGGCCACTGGATTCAAAATAGCCTGGCTGATGAGGATTATGAATCCGAAACCGGTCCTAGGATGCTTGTTTCCGGTCCAGGGAAGACATGGCTTGCCAGTTCGGGTTGGACTGTTCCCATGAGGCACAGGGTCAGATTGATTTGCATATGACTTTGTCTGAACTGGGGTGGCTGAGTGAGCTAAAGAATGGTGATGGATTAAACCCAGATCAGTTGACTGGGGGTGAGTGTTTGATTTTCTCAGATGCTCTGTCCATCATCCCCTTTTGTATCGCTTTGTTCGCCCTAAGTTGGCAGGGTATGCTCAGACGTGAGTCCCTTGCTCACTTAGCCACTGGATTCAAGATAGCCTGGATGATGAGGATTATGAATCCGAAACCGGTCCCAGGATGCTTGTTTCCGGTCCAGGGAAGACATGGCTTGGCAGTTCGGGCTGGACTGTACCCATGAGGCACAGGGTCAGACTGATTTGCATATGGCCATGCCTGGACTGGGGTGGCTGAGTGAGCTAAAGAATGGTGATGGATTAAACCCAGATCAGTTGACTGGGGGTGAGTGTTTGATTTGCTCAAATGCTCTGTCCATCATCCCCTTTTGAATCGCTTTGTTCGCCCTAAGTTGGCAGGGTATGCTCAGACGTGAGTCCCTTGCTCACTTGGCCACTGGATTCAAGATAACCTGGCTGATTAGGATTATGAATCCGAAACCGGTCCCAGGATGCGTGTTTCCGGTCCAGGGAAGACATGGCTTGGCAGTTCGGGCTGGACTGTTCCCATGAGGCACAGGGTCAGACTGATTTGCATATGGCCATGTCTGAACTGGGGTGGCTGAGTGAGCTAAAGAATGGTGATGGATTAAACCCAGATCATTTGACTGGAGGTGAGTGTATGATTTGCTCAAATGCTCCGTCCATCATCCCCTTTTGTATCGCTTTGTTCGCCCTAAATTGGCAGGGTATGCTCAGACGTGAGTACCTTGCTCACTTGGCCACTGGATTCAAGATAGCCTGGCTGATGAGGATTATGAATCCGAAACCGGTCCCAGGATGCTTGTTTGCGGTCCAGGAAAGACATGTCTTGGCAGTTCGGGCTGGACTGTTCCCATGAGGCACAGGGTCAGACTGATTTGCATATGGCCATGTCTGAACTGGGGTGGCTGAGTGAGCTAAAGAATGGTGATGGATTAAACCCAGATCAGTTGACTGGGGGTGAGTGTTTGATTTGCTCAAATGCTCCGTCCTTCATCCCCTTTTGTATCGCTTTGTTCGCCCTAAGTTGGCAGGGTATGCTCAGACGTGAGTCCCTTGCTCACTTGGCCACTGAATTCAAAATAGCATGGCTGATGAGGATTATGAATCCGAAACCGGTCACAGGATGCTTGTTTCCGGTCCAGGGAAGACATGGCTTGGCAGTTCGGGTTGCACTGTTCCCATGAGGCACAGGGTCAGACTGATTTGCCTATGACTTTGTCTGAACTGGGGTGGCTGAGTGAGCTAAAGAATGGTGATGGATTAAACCCAGATCAGTTGACAGGGGGTGAGTGTTTGATGTGTTCAAACTCCGTCCATCATCCCCTTTTATATCGCTTTGTTCGCCCTAAGTTGGCAGGGTATGCTCAGACTTGAGTCCCTTGCTCACTTAGCCACTGGATTCAAGATAGCCTGGCTGATGAGGATTATGAATCCGAAACCGGTCCCAGGATGCTTGTTTCCAGTCCAGGGAAGATATGGCTTGGCAGTTCGGGCTGGACTGTTCCCATGAGGCACAGGGTCAGACTGATTTGCATATGGTCATGTCTGAACTGGGGTGGCTGAGTGAGCTAAAGAATGGTGATGGATTAAACCCAGATCAGTTGACTGGGGGTGAGTGTTTGATTTTCTCAAATGCTCCGTCCATCATCCCCTTTTGTATCGCTTTGTTCGCCCTAAGTTGGCAGGGTATACTCAGACGTGAGTCCCTTGCTCACTTGGCCACTGTGATTCAAGATAGCCTGGCTGATGAGGATTATGAATCCGAAACCGTCCCAGGATGCTTGTTTCCGGTCCAGGGAAGACATGGCTTGGTAGTTCGGGCTTGACTGTTCCCATGAGGCACTGGGTCAGACTGATTTGCATATGGCCATGTCTGAACTGGGGTGGCTGAGTGAGCTAAAGAATGGTGATGGATTAAACCCAGATCAGTTGACTGGGGGTGAGTGTTTGATTTTCTCAGATGCTCTGTCCATCATCCCCTTTTGTATCGCTTTGTTCGCCCTAAGTTGCCAGGGTATGCTCAGACGTGAGTCCCTTGCTCACTTGGCCACTGGATTCAAAATAGCCTGGCTGATGAGGATTATGAATCCGAAACCGGTCCTAGGATGCTTCTTTCCGGTCCAGGGAAGACATGGCTTGGCAGTTCGGGTTGCACTGTTCCCATGAGGCACAGGGTCAGACTGATTTGCCTATGACTTTGTCTGAACTGGGGTGGCTGAGTGAGCTAAAGAATGGTGATGGATTAAACCCAGATCAGTTGACAGGGGGTGAGTGTTTGATGTGTTCAAACTCCGTCCATCATCCCCTTTTATATCGCTTTGTTCGCCCTAAGTTGGCAGGGTATGCTCAGACATGAGTCCCTTGCTCACTTAGCCACTGGATTTAAAATAGCCTGGCTGATGAGGATTATGAATCCGAAACCGGTCCCAGGATGCTTGTTTCCGGTCCAGGGAAGATATGGCTTGGCAGTTCGGGCTGGACTGTTCCCATGAGGCACAGGGTCAGACTGATTTGCATATGGTCATGTCTGAACTGGGGTGGCTGAGTGAGCTAAAGAATGGTGATGGATTAAACCCAGATCAGTTGACTGGGGGTGAGTGTTTGATTTGCTCAAATGCTCCGTCCATCATCCCCTTTTGTATCGCTTTGTTCGCCCTAAGTTGGCAGGGTATACTCAGACGTGAGTCCCTTGCTCACTTGGCCACTGGATTCAAGATAGCCTGGCTGATGAGGATTATGAATCCGAAACCATCCCAGGATGCTTGTTTCCGGTCCAGGGAAGACATGGCTTGGTAGTTCGGGCTTGACTGTTCCCATGAGGCACAGGGTCAGACTGATTTCCATATGGCCATGTCTGAACTGGGGTGGCTGAGTGAGCTAAAGAATGGGGATGGATTAAACCCAGATCAGTTGACTGGGGGTGAGTGTTTGATTTTCTCAGATGCTCTGTCCATCATCCCCTTTTGTATCGCTTTGTTCGCCCTAAGTTGCCAGGGTATGCTCGAACGTGAGTCCCTTGCTCACTTGGCCACTGGATTCAAAATAGCCTGGCTGATGAGGATTATGAATCCGAAACCGGTCCTAGGATGCTTGTTTCCGGTCCAGGGAAGACATGGCTTGGCAGTTCGGGCTGGACTGTACCCATGAGGCACAGGGTCAGACTGATTTGCATATGGCCATGCCTTGACTGGGGTGGCTGAGTGAGCTAAAGAATGGTGATGGATTAAACCCAGATCAGTTGACTGGGGGTGAGTGTTTGATTTGCTCAAATGCTCTGTCCATCATCCCCTTTTGAATCGCTTTGTTCGCCCTAAGTTGGCAGGGTATGCTCAGACGTGAGTCCCTTGCTCACTTGGCCACTGGATTCAAGATAACCTGGCTGATTAGGATTATGAATCCGAAACCGGTCCCAGGATGCGTGTTTCCGGTCCAGGGAAGACATGGCTTGGCAGTTCGGGCTGGACTGTTCCCATGAGGCACAGGGTCAGACTGATTTGCATATGGCCATGTCTGAACTGGGGTGGCTGAGTGAGCTAAAGAATGGTGATGGATTAAACCCAGATCATTTGACTGGAGGTGAGTGTATGATTTGCTCAAATGCTCCGTCCATCATCCCCTTTTGTATCGCTTTGTTCGCCCTAAATTGGCAGGGTATGCTCAGACGTGAGTACCTTGCTCACTTGGCCACTGGATTCAAGATAGCCTGGCTGATGAGGATTATGAATCCGAAACCGGTCCCAGGATGCTTGTTTGCGGTCCAGGAAAGACATGGCTTGGCAGTTCGGGCTGGACTGTTCCCATGAGGCACAGGGTCAGACTGATTTGCATGTCTGAACTGGGGTGGCTGAGTGAGCTAAAGAATGGTGATGGATTAAACCCAGATCAGTTGACTGGGGGTGAGTGTTTGATTTGCTCAAATGCTCCGTCCTTCATCCCCTTTTGTATCGCTTTGTTCGCCCTAAGTTGGCAGGGTATGCTCAGACGTGAGTCCCTTGCTCACTTGGCCACTGAATTCAATATAGCATGGCTGATGAGGATTATGAATCCGAAACCGGTCACAGGATGCTTGTTTCCGGTCCAGGGAAGACATGGCTTGGCAGTTCGGGTTGCACTGTTCCCATGAGGCACAGGGTCAGACTGATTTGCCTATGACTTTGTCTGAACTGGGGTGGCTGAGTGAGCTAAAGAATGGTGATGGATTAAACCCAGATCAGTTGACAGGGGGTGAGTGTTTGATGTGTTCAAACTCCGTCCATCATCCCCTTTTATATCGCTTTGTTCGCCCTAAGTTGGCAGGGTATGCTCAGACTTGAGTCCCTTGCTCACTTAGCCACTGGATTCAAGATAGCCTGGCTGATGAGGATTATGAATCCGAAACCGGTCCCAGGATGCTTGTTTCCAGTCCAGGGAAGATATGGCTTGGCAGTTCGGGCTGGACTGTTCCCATGAGGCACAGGGTCAGACTGATTTGCATATGGTCATGTCTGAACTGGGGTGGCTGAGTGAGCTAAAGAATGGTGATGGATTAAACCCAGATCAGTTGACTGGGGGTGAGTGTTTGATTTGCTCAAATGCTCCGTCCATCATCCCCTTTTGTATCGCTTTGTTCGCCCTAAGTTGGCAGGGTATACTCAGACGTGAGTCCCTTGCTCACTTGGCCATTGTGATTCAAGATAGCCTGGCTGATAAGGATTATGAATCCAAAACCGTCCCAGGATGCTTGTTTCCGGTCCAGGGAAGACATGGCTTGGTAGTTCGGGCTTGACTGTTCCCATGAGGCACAGGGTCAGACTGATTTGCATATGGCCATGTCTGAACTGGGGTGGCTGAGTGAGCTAAAGAATGGTGATGGATTAAACCCATATCAGTTGACTGGGGGTGAGTGTTTGATTTGCTCAAATGCTCCGTCCATCATCCCCTTTTGTATCGCTTTGTTCGCCCTAAGTTGGCAGGGTATACTCAGACGTGAGTCCCTTGCTCACTTGGCCACTGGATTCAAGATAGCCTGGCTGATGAGGATTATGAATCCGAAACCATCCCAGGATGCTTGTTTCCGGTCCAGGGAAGACATGGCTTGGTAGTTCGGGCTTGACTGTTCCCATGAGGCACAGGGTCAGACTGATTTCCATATGGCCATGTCTGAACTGGGGTGGCTGAGTGAGCTAAAGAATGGGGATGGATTAAACCCAGATCAGTTGACTGGGGGTGAGTGTTTGATTTTCTCAGATGCTCTGTCCATCATCCCCTTTTGTATCGCTTTGTTCGCCCTAAGTTGCCAGGGTATGCTCGAACGTGAGTCCCTTGCTCACTTGGCCACTGGATTCAAAATAGCCTGGCTGATGAGGATTATGAATCCGAAACCGGTCCTAGGATGCTTGTTTCCGGTCCAGGGAAGACATGGCTTGGCAGTTCGGGCTGGACTGTACCCATGAGGCACAGGGTCAGACTGATTTGCATATGGCCATGCCTTGACTGGGGTGGCTGAGTGAGCTAAAGAATGGTGATGGATTAAACCCAGATCAGTTGACTGGGGGTGAGTGTTTGATTTGCTCAAATGCTCTGTCCATCATCCCCTTTTGAATCGCTTTGTTCGCCCTAAGTTGGCAGGGTATGCTCGGACGTGAGTCCCTTGCTCACTTGGCCACTGGATTCAAGATAACCTGGCTGATTAGGATTATGAATCCGAAACCGGTCCCAGGATGCGTGTTTCCGGTCCAGGGAAGACATGGCTTGGCAGTTCGGGCTGGACTGTTCCCATGAGGCACAGGGTCAGACTGATTTGCATATGGCCATGTCTGAACTGGGGTGGCTGAGTGAGCTAAAGAATGGTGATGGATTAAACCCAGATCATTTGACTGGAGGTGAGTGTATGATTTGCTCAAATGCTCCGTCCATCATCCCCTTTTGTATCGCTTTGTTCGCCCTAAATTGGCAGGGTATGCTCAGACGTGAGTACCTTGCTCACTTGGCCACTGGATTCAAGATAGCCTGGCTGATGAGGATTATGAATCCGAAACCGGTCCCAGGATGCTTGTTTGCGGTCCAGGAAAGACATGGCTTGGCAGTTCGGGCTGGACTGTTCCCATGAGGCACAGGGTCAGACTGATTTGCATATGGCCATGTCTGAACTGGGGTGGCTGAGTGAGCTAAAGAATGGTGATGGATTAAACACAGATCAGTTGACTGGGGGTGAGTGTTTGATTTGCTCAAATGCTCCGTCCTTCATCCCCTTTTGTATCGCTTTGTTCGCCCTAAGTTGGCAGGGTATGCTCAGACGTGAGTCCCTTGCTCACTTGGCCACTGAATTCAATATAGCATGGCTGATGAGGATTATGAATCCGAAACCGGTCACAGGATGCTTGTTTCCGGTCCAGGGAAGACATGGCTTGGCAGTTCGGGTTGCACTGTTCCCATGAGGCACAGGGTCAGACTGATTTGCCTATGACTTTGTCTGAACTGGGGTGGCTGAGTGAGCTAAAGAATGGTGATGGATTAAACCCAGATCAGTTGACAGGGGGTGAGTGTTTGATGTGTTCAAACTCCGTCCATCATCCCCTTTTATATCGCTTTGTTCGCCCTAAGTTGGCAGGGTATGCTCAGACTTGAGTCCCTTGCTCACTTAGCCACTGGATTCAAGATAGCCTGGCTGATGAGGATTATGAATCCGAAACCGGTCCCAGGATGCTTGTTTCCAGTCCAGGGAAGATATGGCTTGGCAGTTCGGGCTGGACTGTTCCCATGAGGCACAGGGTCAGACTGATTTGCATATGGTCATGTCTGAACTGGGGTGGCTGAGTGAGCTAAAGAATGGTGATGGATTAAACCCAGATCAGTTGACTGGGGGTGAGTGTTTGATTTGCTCAAATGCTCCGTCCATCATCCCCTTTTGTATCGCTTTGTTCGCCCTAAGTTGGCAGGGTATACTCAGACGTGAGTCCCTTGCTCACTTGGCCATTGTGATTCAAGATAGCCTGGCTGATAAGGATTATGAATCCAAAACCGTCCCAGGATGCTTGTTTCCGGTCCAGGGAAGACATGGCTTGGTAGTTCGGGCTTGACTGTTCCCATGAGGCACAGGGTCCGACTGATTTGCATATGGCCATGTCTGAACTGGGGTGGCTGAGTGAGCTAAAGAATGGTGATGGATTAAACCCAGATCAGTTGACTGGGGGTGAGTGTTTGATTTGCTCAAATGCTCCGTCCTTCATCCCCTTTTGTATCGCTTTGTTCGCCCTAAGTTGGCAGGGTATGCTCAGACGTGAGTCCCTTGCTCACTTGGCCACTGGATTTAAAATAGCATGGCTGATGAGGATTATGAATCCGAAACCGGTCACAGGAAGCTTGTTTCCGGTCCAGGGAAGACATGGCTTGGCAGTTCGGGTTGCACTGTTCCCATGAGGCACAGGGTCAGACTGATTTGCCTATGACTTTGTCTGAACTGGGGTGGCTGAGTGAGCTAAAGAATGGTGATGGATTAAACCCAGATCAGTTGACAGGGGGTGAGTGTTTGATGTGTTCAAACTCCGTCCATCATCCCCTTTTATATCGCTTTGTTCGCCCTAAGTTGGCAGGGTATGCTCAGACGTGAGTCCCTTGCTCACTTAGCCACTTGATTTAAGATAGCCTGGCTGATGAGGATTATGAATCCGAAACCGGTCCCAGGATGCTTGTTTCCGGTCCAGGGAAGATATGGCTTGGCAGTTCGGGCTGGACTGTTCCCATGAGGCACAGGGTCAGACTGATTTGCATATGGTCATGTCTGAACTGGGGTGGCTGAGTGAGCTAAAGAATGGTGATGGATTAAACCCAGATCAGTTGACTGGGGGTGAGTGTTTGATTTGCTCAAATGCTCCGTCCATCATCCCCTTTTGTATCGCTTTGTTCGCCCTAAGTTGGCAGGGTATACTCAGACGTGAGTCCCTTGCTCACTTGGCCACTGGATTCAAGATAGCCTGGCTGATGAGGATTATGAATCCGAAACCGCCCCAGGATGCTTGTTTCCGGTCCAGGGAAGACATGGCTTGGTAGTTCGGGCTTGACTGTTCCCATGAGGCACTGGGTCAGACTGATTTGCATATGGCCATGTCTGAACTGGGGTGGCTGAGTGAGCTAAAGAATGGTGATGGATTAAACCCAGATCAGTTGACTGGGGGTGAGTGTTTGATTTTCTCAGATGCTCTGTCCATCATCCCCTTTTGTATCGCTTTGTTCGCCCTAAGTTGCCAGGGTATGCTCAGACGTGAGTCCCTTGCTCACTTGGCCACTGGATTCAAAATAGCCTGGCTGATGAGGATTATGAATCCGAAACCGGTCCTAGGATGCTTGTTTCCGGTCCAGGGAAGACATGGCTTGCCAGTTCGGGTTGGACTGTTCCCATGAGGCACAGGGTCAGATTGATTTGCATATGACTTTGTCTGAACTGGGGTGGTTGAGTGGGCTAAAGAATGGTGATGGATTAAACCCAGATCAGTTGACTGGGGGTGAGTGTTTGATTTGCTCAAATGCTCCGTCCATCATCCCCTTTTGTATCGCTTTGTTCGCCCTAAGTTGGCAGGGTATACTCAGACGTGAGTCCCTTGCTCACTTGGCCACTGGATTCAAGATAGCCTGGCTGATAAGGATTATGAATCCAAAACCGTCCCAGGATGCTTGTTTCCGGTCCAGGGAAGACATGGCTTGGTAGTTCGGGCTTGACTGTTCCCATGAGGCACAGGGTCAGATTGATTTGCATATGGCCATGTCTGAACTGGGGTGGCTGAGTGAGATAAAGAATGGTGATGGATTAAACCCAGATCAGTTGACTGGGGGTGAGTGTTTGATTTGCTCAAATGCTCCGTCCTTCATCCCCTTTTGTATCGCTTTGTTCGCCCTAAGTTGGCAGGGTATGCTCAGACGTGAGTCCCTTGTTCACTTGGCCACTGGATTTAAAATAGCATGGCTGATGAGGATTATGAATCCGAAACCGGTCACAGGAAGCTTGTTTCCGGTCCAGGGAAGACATGGCTTGGCAGTTCGGGTTGCACTGTTCCCATGAGGTACAGGGTCAGACTGATTTGCCTATGACTTTGTCTGAACTGGGGTGGCTGAGTGAGCTAAAGAATGGTGATGGATTAAACCCAGATCAGTTGACAGGGGGTGAGTGTTTGATGTGTTCAAACTCCGTCCATCATCCCCTTTTATATCGCTTTGTTCGCCCTAAGTTGGCAGGGTATGCTCAGACGTGAGTCCCTTGCTCACTTAGCCACTGGATTTAAGATAGCCTGGCTGATGAGGATTATGAATACGAAACCGGTCCCAGGATGCTTCTTTCCGGTCCAGGGAAGATATGGCTTGGCAGTTCGGGCTGGACTGTTCCCATGAGGCACAGGGTCAGATTGATTTGCATATGGCCATGTCTGAACTGGGGTGGCTGAGTGAGATAAAGAATGGTGATGGATTAAACCCAGATCAGTTGACTGGGGGTGAGTGTTTGATTTGCTCAAATGCTCCGTCCTTCATCCCCTTTTGTATCGCTTTGTTCGCCCTAAGTTGCCAGGGTATGCTCAGACGTGAGTCCCTTGCTCACTTGGCCACTGGATTCAAAATAGCCTGGCTGATGAGGATTATGAATCCGAAACCGGTCCTAGGATGCTTGTTTCCGGTCCAGGGAAGACATGGCTTGCCAGTTCGGGTTGGACTGTTCCCATGAGGCACAGGGTCAGATTGATTTGCATATGACTTTGTCTGAACTGGGGTGGTTGAGTGGGCTAAAGAATGGTGATGGATTAAACCCAGATCAGTTGACTGGGGGTGAGTGTTTGATTTGCTCAAATGCTCCGTCCATCATCCCCTTTTGTATCGCTTTGTTCGCCCTAAGTTGGCAGGGTATACTCAGACGTGAGTCCCTTGCTCACTTGGCCACTGGATTCAAGATAGCCTGGCTGATAAGGATTATGAATCCAAAACCGTCCCAGGATGCTTGTTTCCGGTCCAGGGAAGACATGGCTTGGTAGTTCGGGCTTGACTGTTCCCATGAGGCACAGGGTCAGATTGATTTGCATATGGCCATGTCTGAACTGGGGTGGCTGAGTGAGATAAAGAATGGTGATGGATTAAACCCAGATCAGTTGACTGGGGGTGAGTGTTTGATTTGCTCAAATGCTCCGTCCTTCATCCCCTTTTGTATCGCTTTGTTCGCCCTAAGTTGGCAGGGTATGCTCAGACGTGAGTCCCTTGTTCACTTGGCCACTGGATTTAAAATAGCATGGCTGATGAGGATTATGAATCCGAAACCGGTCACAGGAAGCTTGTTTCCGGTCCAGGGAAGACATGGCTTGGCAGTTCGGGTTGCACTGTTCCCATGAGGTACAGGGTCAGACTGATTTGCCTATGACTTTGTCTGAACTGGGGTGGCTGAGTGAGCTAAAGAATGGTGATGGATTAAACCCAGATCAGTTGACAGGGGGTGAGTGTTTGATGTGTTCAAACTCCGTCCATCATCCCCTTTTATATCGCTTTGTTCGCCCTAAGTTGGCAGGGTATGCTCAGACGTGAGTCCCTTGCTCACTTAGCCACTGGATTTAAGATAGCCTGGCTGATGAGGATTATGAATACGAAACCGGTCCCAGGATGCTTCTTTCCGGTCCAGGGAAGATATGGCTTGGCAGTTCGGGCTGGACTGTTCCCATGAGGCACAGGGTCAGATTGATTTGCATATGGCCATGTCTGAACTGGGGTGGCTGAGTGAGATAAAGAATGGTGATGGATTAAACCCAGATCAGTTGACTGGGGGTGAGTGTTTGATTTGCTCAAATGCTCCGTCCTTCATCCCCTTTTGTATCGCTTTGTTCGCCCTAAGTTGGCAGGGTATGCTCAGACGTGAGTCCCTTGTTCACTTGGCCACTGGATTTAAAATAGCATGGCTGATGAGGATTATGAATCCGAAACCGGTCACAGGAAGCTTGTTTCCGGTCCAGGGAAGACATGGCTTGGCAGTTCGGGTTGCACTGTTCCCATGAGGTACAGGGTCAGACTGATTTGCCTATGACTTTGTCTGAACTGGGGTGGCTGAGTGAGCTAAAGAATGGTGATGGATTAAACCCAGATCAGTTGACTGGGGGTGAGTGTTTGATTTGCTCAAATGCTCCGTCCTTCATCCCCTTTTGTATCGCTTTGTTCGCCCTAAGTTGGCAGGGTATGCTCAGACGTGAGTCCCTTGCTCACTTGGCCACTGAATTCAAAATAGCATGGCTGATGAGGATTATGAATCCGAAACCGGTCACAGGATGCTTGTTTCCGGTCCAGGGAAGACATGGCTTGGCAGTTCGGGTTGCACTGTTCCCATGAGGCACAGGGTCAGACTGATTTGCCTATGACTTTGTCTGAACTGGGGTGGCTGAGTGAGCTAAAGAATGGTGATGGATTAAACCCAGATCAGTTGACAGGGGGTGAGTGTTTGATGTGTTCAAACTCTGTCCATCATCCCCTTTTATATCGCTTTGTTCGCCCTAAGTTGGCAGGGTATGCTCAGACTTGAGTCCCTTGCTCACTTAGCCACTGGATTCAAGATAGCCTGGCTGATGAGGATTATGAATCCGAAACCGGTCCCAGGATGCTTGTTTCCAGTCCAGGGAAGATATGGCTTGGCAGTTCGGGCTGGACTGTTCCCATGAGGCACAGGGTCAGACTGATTTGCATATGGTCATGTCTGAACTGGGGTGGCTGAGTGAGCTAAAGAATGGTGATGGATTAAACCCAGATCAGTTGACTGGGGGTGAGTGTTTGATTTTCTCAAATGCTCCGTCCATCATCCCCTTTTGTATCGCTTTGTTCGCCCTAAGTTGGCAGGGTATACTCAGACGTGAGTCCCTTGCTCACTTGGCCACTGTGATTCAAGATAGCCTGGCTGATGAGGATTATGAATCCGAAACCGTCCCAGGATGCTTGTTTCCGGTCCAGGGAAGACATGGCTTGGTAGTTCGGGCTTGACTGTTCCCATGAGGCACTGGGTCAGACTGATTTGCATATGGCCATGTCTGAACTGGGGTGGCTGAGTGAGCTAAAGAATGGTGATGGATTAAACCCAGATCAGTTGACTGGGGGTGAGTGTTTGATTTTCTCAGATGCTCTGTCCATCATCCCCTTTTGTATCGCTTTGTTCGCCCTAAGTTGCCAGGGTATGCTCAGACGTGAGTCCCTTGCTCACTTGGCCACTGGATTCAAAATAGCCTGGCTGATGAGGATTATGAATCCGAAACCGGTCCTAGGATGCTTCTTTCCGGTCCAGGGAAGACATGGCTTGGCAGTTCGGGTTGCACTGTTCCCATGAGGCACAGGGTCAGACTGATTTGCCTATGACTTTGTCTGAACTGGGGTGGCTGAGTGAGCTAAAGAATGGTGATGGATTAAACCCAGATCAGTTGACAGGGGGTGAGTGTTTGATGTGTTCAAACTCCGTCCATCATCCCCTTTTATATCGCTTTGTTCGCCCTAAGTTGGCAGGGTATGCTCAGACATGAGTCCCTTGCTCACTTAGCCACTGGATTTAAAATAGCCTGGCTGATGAGGATTATGAATCCGAAACCGGTCCCAGGATGCTTGTTTCCGGTCCAGGGAAGATATGGCTTGGCAGTTCGGGCTGGACTGTTCCCATGAGGCACAGGGTCAGACTGATTTGCATATGGTCATGTCTGAACTGGGGTGGCTGAGTGAGCTAAAGAATGGTGATGGATTAAACCCAGATCAGTTGACTGGGGGTGAGTGTTTGATTTGCTCAAATGCTCCGTCCATCATCCCCTTTTGTATCGCTTTGTTCGCCCTAAGTTGGCAGGGTATACTCAGACGTGAGTCCCTTGCTCACTTGGCCACTGGATTCAAGATAGCCTGGCTGATGAGGATTATGAATCCGAAACCATCCCAGGATGCTTGTTTCCGGTCCAGGGAAGACATGGCTTGGTAGTTCGGGCTTGACTGTTCCCATGAGGCACAGGGTCAGACTGATTTCCATATGGCCATGTCTGAACTGGGGTGGCTGAGTGAGCTAAAGAATGGGGATGGATTAAACCCAGATCAGTTGACTGGGGGTGAGTGTTTGATTTTCTCAGATGCTCTGTCCATCATCCCCTTTTGTATCGCTTTGTTCGCCCTAAGTTGCCAGGGTATGCTCGAACGTGAGTCCCTTGCTCACTTGGCCACTGGATTCAAAATAGCCTGGCTGATGAGGATTATGAATCCGAAACCGGTCCTAGGATGCTTGTTTCCGGTCCAGGGAAGACATGGCTTGGCAGTTCGGGCTGGACTGTACCCATGAGGCACAGGGTCAGACTGATTTGCATATGGCCATGCCTTGACTGGGGTGGCTGAGTGAGCTAAAGAATGGTGATGGATTAAACCCAGATCAGTTGACTGGGGGTGAGTGTTTGATTTGCTCAAATGCTCTGTCCATCATCCCCTTTTGAATCGCTTTGTTCGCCCTAAGTTGGCAGGGTATGCTCGGACGTGAGTCCCTTGCTCACTTGGCCACTGGATTCAAGATAACCTGGCTGATTAGGATTATGAATCCGAAACCGGTCCCAGGATGCGTGTTTCCGGTCCAGGGAAGACATGGCTTGGCAGTTCGGGCTGGACTGTTCCCATGAGGCACAGGGTCAGACTGATTTGCATATGGCCATGTCTGAACTGGGGTGGCTGAGTGAGCTAAAGAATGGTGATGGATTAAACCCAGATCATTTGACTGGAGGTGAGTGTATGATTTGCTCAAATGCTCCGTCCATCATCCCCTTTTGTATCGCTTTGTTCGCCCTAAATTGGCAGGGTATGCTCAGACGTGAGTACCTTGCTCACTTGGCCACTGGATTCAAGATAGCCTGGCTGATGAGGATTATGAATCCGAAACCGGTCCCAGGATGCTTGTTTGCGGTCCAGGAAAGACATGGCTTGGCAGTTCGGGCTGGACTGTTCCCATGAGGCACAGGGTCAGACTGATTTGCATATGGCCATGTCTGAACTGGGGTGGCTGAGTGAGCTAAAGAATGGTGATGGATTAAACCCAGATCAGTTGACTGGGGGTGAGTGTTTGATTTGCTCAAATGCTCCGTCCTTCATCCCCTTTTGTATCGCTTTGTTCGCCCTAAGTTGGCAGGGTATGCTCAGACGTGAGTCCCTTGCTCACTTGGCCACTGAATTCAAAATAGCATGGCTGATGAGGATTATGAATCCGAAACCGGTCACAGGATGCTTGTTTCCGGTCATGGGAAGACATGGCTTGGCAGTTCGGGTTGCACTGTTCCCATGAGGCACAGGGTCAGACTGATTTGCCTATGACTTTGTCTGAACTGGGGTGGCTGAGTGAGCTAAAGAATGGTGATGGATTAAACCCAGATCAGTTGACAGGGGGTGAGTGTTTGATGTGTTCAAACTCCGTCCATCATCCCCTTTTATATCGCTTTGTTCGCCCTAAGTTGGCAGGGTATGCTCAGACTTGAGTCCCTTGCTCACTTAGCCACTGGATTCAAGATAGCCTGGCTGATGAGGATTATGAATCCGAAACCGGTCCCAGGATGCTTGTTTCCAGTCCAGGGAAGATATGGCTTGGCAGTTCGGGCTGGACTGTTCCCATGAGGCACAGGGTCAGACTGATTTGCATATGGTCATGTCTGAACTGGGGTGGCTGAGTGAGCTAAAGAATGGTGATGGATTAAACCCAGATCAGTTGACTGGGGGTGAGTGTTTGATTTGCTCAAATGCTCCGTCCATCATCCCCTTTTGTATCGCTTTGTTCGCCCTAAGTTGGCAGGGTATACTCAGACGTGAGTCCCTTGCTCACTTGGCCACTGTGATTCAAGATAGCCTGGCTGATGAGGATTATGAATCCGAAACCGTCCCAGGATGCTTGTTTCCGGTCCAGGGAAGACATGGCTTGGTAGTTCGGGCTTGACTGTTCCCATGAGGCACTGGGTCAGACTGATTTGCATATGGCCATGTCTGAACTGGGGTGGCTGAGTGAGCTAAAGAATGGTGATGGATTAAACCCAGATCAGTTGACTGGGGGTGAGTGTTTGATTTTCTCAGATGCTCTGTCCATCATCCCCTTTTGTATCGCTTTGTTCGCCCTAAGTTGCCAGGGTATGCTCAGACGTGAGTCCCTTGCTCACTTGGCCACTGGATTCAAAATAGCCTGGCTGATGAGGATTATGAATCCGAAACCGGTCCTAGGATGCTTCTTTCCGGTCCAGGGAAGACATGGCTTGGCAGTTCGGGTTGCACTGTTCCCATGAGGCACAGGGTCAGACTGATTTGCCTATGACTTTGTCTGAACTGGGGTGGCTGAGTGAGCTAAAGAATGGTGATGGATTAAATCCAGATCAGTTGACAGGGGGTGAGTGTTTGATGTGTTCAAACTCCGTCCATCATCCCCTTTTATATCGCTTTGTTCGCCCTAAGTTGGCAGGGTATGCTCAGACATGAGTCCCTTGCTCACTTAGCCACTGGATTTAAAATAGCCTGGCTGATGAGGATTATGAATCCGAAACCGGTCCCAGGATGCTTGTTTCCGGTCCAGGGAAGATATGGCTTGGCAGTTCGGGCTGGACTGTTCCCATGAGGCACAGGGTCAGACTGATTTGCATATGGTCATGTCTGAACTGGGGTGGCTGAGTGAGCTAAAGAATGGTGATGGATTAAACCCAGATCAGTTGACTGGGGGTGAGTGTTTGATTTGCTCAAATGCTCCGTCCATCATCCCCTTTTGTATCGCTTTGTTCGCCCTAAGTTGGCAGGGTATACTCAGACGTGAGTCCCTTGCTCACTTGGCCACTGGATTCAAGATAGCCTGGCTGATGAGGATTATGAATCCGAAACCATCCCAGGATGCTTGTTTCCGGTCCAGGGAAGACATGGCTTGGTAGTTCGGGCTTGACTGTTCCCATGAGGCACAGGGTCAGACTGATTTCCATATGGCCATGTCTGAACTGGGGTGGCTGAGTGAGCTAAAGAATGGGGATGGATTAAACCCAGATCAGTTGACTGGGGGTGAGTGTTTGATTTTCTCAGATGCTCTGTCCATCATCCCCTTTTGTATCGCTTTGTTCGCCCTAAGTTGCCAGGGTATGCTCGAACGTGAGTCCCTTGCTCACTTGGCCACTGGATTCAAAATAGCCTGGCTGATGAGGATTATGAATCCGAAACCGGTCCTAGGATGCTTGTTTCCGGTCCAGGGAAGACATGGCTTGGCAGTTCGGGCTGGACTGTACCCATGAGGCACAGGGTCAGACTGATTTGCATATGGCCATGCCTTGACTGGGGTGGCTGAGTGAGCTAAAGAATGGTGATGGATTAAACCCAGATCAGTTGACTGGGGGTGAGTGTTTGATTTGCTCAAATGCTCTGTCCATCATCCCCTTTTGAATCGCTTTGTTCGCCCTAAGTTGGCAGGGTATGCTCGGACGTGAGTCCCTTGCTCACTTGGCCACTGGATTCAAGATAACCTGGCTGATTAGGATTATGAATCCGAAACCGGTCCCAGGATGCGTGTTTCCGGTCCAGGGAAGACATGGCTTGGCAGTTCGGGCTGGACTGTTCCCATGAGGCACAGGGTCAGACTGATTTGCATATGGCCATGTCTGAACTGGGGTGGCTGAGTGAGCTAAAGAATGGTGATGGATTAAACCCAGATCATTTGACTGGAGGTGAGTGTATGATTTGCTCAAATGCTCCGTCCATCATCCCCTTTTGTATCGCTTTGTTCGCCCTAAATTGGCAGGGTATGCTCAGACGTGAGTACCTTGCTCACTTGGCCACTGGATTCAAGATAGCCTGGCTGATGAGGATTATGAATCCGAAACCGGTCCCAGGATGCTTGTTTGCGGTCCAGGAAAGACATGGCTTGGCAGTTCGGGCTGGACTGTTCCCATGAGGCACAGGGTCAGACTGATTTGCATATGGCCATGTCTGAACTGGGGTGGCTGAGTGAGCTAAAGAATGGTGATGGATTAAACCCAGATCAGTTGACTGGGGGTGAGTGTTTGATTTGCTCAAATGCTCCGTCCTTCATCCCCTTTTGTATCGCTTTGTTCGCCCTAAGTTGGCAGGGTATGCTCAGACGTGAGTCCCTTGCTCACTTGGCCACTGAATTCAAAATAGCATGGCTGATGAGGATTATGAATCCGAAACCGGTCACAGGATGCTTGTTTCCGGTCCAGGGAAGACATGGCTTGGCAGTTCGGGTTGCACTGTTCCCATGAGGCACAGGGTCAGACTGATTTGCCTATGACTTTGTCTGAACTGGGGTGGCTGAGTGAGCTAAAGAATGGTGATGGATTAAACCCAGATCAGTTGACAGGGGGTGAGTGTTTGATGTGTTCAAACTCCGTCCATCATCCCCTTTTATATCGCTTTGTTCGCCCTAAGTTGGCAGGGTATGCTCAGACTTGAGTCCCTTGCTCACTTAGCCACTGGATTCAAGATAGCCTGGCTGATGAGGATTATGAATCCGAAACCGGTCCCAGGATGCTTGTTTCCAGTCCAGGGAAGATATGGCTTGGCAGTTCGGGCTGGACTGTTCCCATGAGGCACAGGGTCAGACTGATTTGCATATGGTCATGTCTGAACTGGGGTGGCTGAGTGAGCTAAAGAATGGTGATGGATTAAACCCAGATCAGTTGACTGGGGGTGAGTGTTTGATTTGCTCAAATGCTCCGTCCATCATCCCCTTTTGTATCGCTTTGTTCGCCCTAAGTTGGCAGGGTATACTCAGACGTGAGTCCCTTGCTCACTTGGCCATTGTGATTCAAGATAGCCTGGCTGATAAGGATTATGAATCCAAAACCGTCCCAGGATGCTTGTTTCCGGTCCAGGGAAGACATGGCTTGGTAGTTCGGGCTTGACTGTTCCCATGAGGCACAGGGTCAGACTGATTTGCATATGGCCATGTCTGAACTGGGGTGGCTGAGTGAGCTAAAGAATGGTGATGGATTAAACCCAGATCAGTTGACTGGGGGTGAGTGTTTGATTTGCTCAAATGCTCCGTCCATCATCCCCTTTTGTATCGCTTTGTTCGCCCTAAGTTGGCAGGGTATACTCAGACGTGAGTCCCTTGCTCACTTGGCCACTGGATTCAAGATAGCCTGGCTGATGAGGATTATGAATCCGAAACCATCCCAGGATGCTTGTTTCCGGTCCAGGGAAGACATGGCTTGGTAGTTCGGGCTTGACTGTTCCCATGAGGCACAGGGTCAGACTGATTTCCATATGGCCATGTCTGAACTGGGGTGGCTGAGTGAGCTAAAGAATGGGGATGGATTAAACCCAGATCAGTTGACTGGGGGTGAGTGTTTGATTTTCTCAGATGCTCTGTCCATCATCCCCTTTTGTATCGCTTTGTTCGCCCTAAGTTGCCAGGGTATGCTCGAACGTGAGTCCCTTGCTCACTTGGCCACTGGATTCAAAATAGCCTGGCTGATGAGGATTATGAATCCGAAACCGGTCCTAGGATGCTTGTTTCCGGTCCAGGGAAGACATGGCTTGGCAGTTCGGGCTGGACTGTACCCATGAGGCACAGGGTCAGACTGATTTGCATATGGCCATGCCTTGACTGGGGTGGCTGAGTGAGCTAAAGAATGGTGATGGATTAAACCCAGATCAGTTGACTGGGGGTGAGTGTTTGATTTGCTCAAATGCTCTGTCCATCATCCCCTTTTGAATCGCTTTGTTCGCCCTAAGTTGGCAGGGTATGCTCGGACGTGAGTCCCTTGCTCACTTGGCCACTGGATTCAAGATAACCTGGCTGATTAGGATTATGAATCCGAAACCGGTCCCAGGATGCGTGTTTCCGGTCCAGGGAAGACATGGCTTGGCAGTTCGGGCTGGACTGTTCCCATGAGGCACAGGGTCAGACTGATTTGCATATGGCCATGTCTGAACTGGGGTGGCTGAGTGAGCTAAAGAATGGTGATGGATTAAACCCAGATCATTTGACTGGAGGTGAGTGTATGATTTGCTCAAATGCTCCGTCCATCATCCCCTTTTGTATCGCTTTGTTCGCCCTAAATTGGCAGGGTATGCTCAGACGTGAGTACCTTGCTCACTTGGCCACTGGATTCAAGATAGCCTGGCTGATGAGGATTATGAATCCGAAACCGGTCCCAGGATGCTTGTTTGCGGTCCAGGAAAGACATGGCTTGGCAGTTCGGGCTGGACTGTTCCCATGAGGCACAGGGTCAGACTGATTTGCATATGGCCATGTCTGAACTGGGGTGGCTGAGTGAGCTAAAGAATGGTGATGGATTAAACACAGATCAGTTGACTGGGGGTGAGTGTTTGATTTGCTCAAATGCTCCGTCCTTCATCCCCTTTTGTATCGCTTTGTTCGCCCTAAGTTGGCAGGGTATGCTCAGACGTGAGTCCCTTGCTCACTTGGCCACTGAATTCAATATAGCATGGCTGATGAGGATTATGAATCCGAAACCGGTCACAGGATGCTTGTTTCCGGTCCAGGGAAGACATGGCTTGGCAGTTCGGGTTGCACTGTTCCCATGAGGCACAGGGTCAGACTGATTTGCCTATGACTTTGTCTGAACTGGGGTGGCTGAGTGAGCTAAAGAATGGTGATGGATTAAACCCAGATCAGTTGACAGGGGGTGAGTGTTTGATGTGTTCAAACTCCGTCCATCATCCCCTTTTATATCGCTTTGTTCGCCCTAAGTTGGCAGGGTATGCTCAGACTTGAGTCCCTTGCTCACTTAGCCACTGGATTCAAGATAGCCTGGCTGATGAGGATTATGAATCCGAAACCGGTCCCAGGATGCTTGTTTCCAGTCCAGGGAAGATATGGCTTGGCAGTTCGGGCTGGACTGTTCCCATGAGGCACAGGGTCAGACTGATTTGCATATGGTCATGTCTGAACTGGGGTGGCTGAGTGAGCTAAAGAATGGTGATGGATTAAACCCAGATCAGTTGACTGGGGGTGAGTGTTTGATTTGCTCAAATGCTCCGTCCATCATCCCCTTTTGTATCGCTTTGTTCGCCCTAAGTTGGCAGGGTATACTCAGACGTGAGTCCCTTGCTCACTTGGCCATTGTGATTCAAGATAGCCTGGCTGATAAGGATTATGAATCCAAAACCGTCCCAGGATGCTTGTTTCCGGTCCAGGGAAGACATGGCTTGGTAGTTCGGGCTTGACTGTTCCCATGAGGCACAGGGTCCGACTGATTTGCATATGGCCATGTCTGAACTGGGGTGGCTGAGTGAGCTAAAGAATGGTGATGGATTAAACCCAGATCAGTTGACTGGGGGTGAGTGTTTGATTTGCTCAAATGCTCCGTCCTTCATCCCCTTTTGTATCGCTTTGTTCGCCCTAAGTTGGCAGGGTATGCTCAGACGTGAGTCCCTTGCTCACTTGGCCACTGGATTTAAAATAGCATGGCTGATGAGGATTATGAATCCGAAACCGGTCACAGGAAGCTTGTTTCCGGTCCAGGGAAGACATGGCTTGGCAGTTCGGGTTGCACTGTTCCCATGAGGCACAGGGTCAGACTGATTTGCCTATGACTTTGTCTGAACTGGGGTGGCTGAGTGAGCTAAAGAATGGTGATGGATTAAACCCAGATCAGTTGACAGGGGGTGAGTGTTTGATGTGTTCAAACTCCGTCCATCATCCCCTTTTATATCGCTTTGTTCGCCCTAAGTTGGCAGGGTATGCTCAGACGTGAGTCCCTTGCTCACTTAGCCACTTGATTTAAGATAGCCTGGCTGATGAGGATTATGAATCCGAAACCGGTCCCAGGATGCTTGTTTCCGGTCCAGGGAAGATATGGCTTGGCAGTTCGGGCTGGACTGTTCCCATGAGGCACAGGGTCAGACTGATTTGCATATGGTCATGTCTGAACTGGGGTGGCTGAGTGAGCTAAAGAATGGTGATGGATTAAACCCAGATCAGTTGACTGGGGGTGAGTGTTTGATTTGCTCAAATGCTCCGTCCATCATCCCCTTTTGTATCGCTTTGTTCGCCCTAAGTTGGCAGGGTATACTCAGACGTGAGTCCCTTGCTCACTTGGCCACTGGATTCAAGATAGCCTGGCTGATGAGGATTATGAATCCGAAACCGCCCCAGGATGCTTGTTTCCGGTCCAGGGAAGACATGGCTTGGTAGTTCGGGCTTGACTGTTCCCATGAGGCACTGGGTCAGACTGATTTGCATATGGCCATGTCTGAACTGGGGTGGCTGAGTGAGCTAAAGAATGGTGATGGATTAAACCCAGATCAGTTGACTGGGGGTGAGTGTTTGATTTTCTCAGATGCTCTGTCCATCATCCCCTTTTGTATCGCTTTGTTCGCCCTAAGTTGCCAGGGTATGCTCAGACGTGAGTCCCTTGCTCACTTGGCCACTGGATTCAAAATAGCCTGGCTGATGAGGATTATGAATCCGAAACCGGTCCTAGGATGCTTGTTTCCGGTCCAGGGAAGACATGGCTTGCCAGTTCGGGTTGGACTGTTCCCATGAGGCACAGGGTCAGATTGATTTGCATATGACTTTGTCTGAACTGGGGTGGTTGAGTGGGCTAAAGAATGGTGATGGATTAAACCCAGATCAGTTGACTGGGGGTGAGTGTTTGATTTGCTCAAATGCTCCGTCCATCATCCCCTTTTGTATCGCTTTGTTCGCCCTAAGTTGGCAGGGTATACTCAGACGTGAGTCCCTTGCTCACTTGGCCACTGGATTCAAGATAGCCTGGCTGATAAGGATTATGAATCCAAAACCGTCCCAGGATGCTTGTTTCCGGTCCAGGGAAGACATGGCTTGGTAGTTCGGGCTTGACTGTTCCCATGAGGCACAGGGTCAGATTGATTTGCATATGGCCATGTCTGAACTGGGGTGGCTGAGTGAGATAAAGAATGGTGATGGATTAAACCCAGATCAGTTGACTGGGGGTGAGTGTTTGATTTGCTCAAATGCTCCGTCCTTCATCCCCTTTTGTATCGCTTTGTTCGCCCTAAGTTGGCAGGGTATGCTCAGACGTGAGTCCCTTGTTCACTTGGCCACTGGATTTAAAATAGCATGGCTGATGAGGATTATGAATCCGAAACCGGTCACAGGAAGCTTGTTTCCGGTCCAGGGAAGACATGGCTTGGCAGTTCGGGTTGCACTGTTCCCATGAGGTACAGGGTCAGACTGATTTGCCTATGACTTTGTCTGAACTGGGGTGGCTGAGTGAGCTAAAGAATGGTGATGGATTAAACCCAGATCAGTTGACAGGGGGTGAGTGTTTGATGTGTTCAAACTCCGTCCATCATCCCCTTTTATATCGCTTTGTTCGCCCTAAGTTGGCAGGGTATGCTCAGACGTGAGTCCCTTGCTCACTTAGCCACTGGATTTAAGATAGCCTGGCTGATGAGGATTATGAATACGAAACCGGTCCCAGGATGCTTCTTTCCGGTCCAGGGAAGATATGGCTTGGCAGTTCGGGCTGGACTGTTCCCATGAGGCACAGGGTCAGATTGATTTGCATATGGCCATGTCTGAACTGGGGTGGCTGAGTGAGATAAAGAATGGTGATGGATTAAACCCAGATCAGTTGACTGGGGGTGAGTGTTTGATTTGCTCAAATGCTCCGTCCTTCATCCCCTTTTGTATCGCTTTGTTCGCCCTAAGTTGGCAGGGTATGCTCAGACGTGAGTCCCTTGTTCACTTGGCCACTGGATTTAAAATAGCATGGCTGATGAGGATTATGAATCCGAAACCGGTCACAGGAAGCTTGTTTCCGGTCCAGGGAAGACATGGCTTGGCAGTTCGGGTTGCACTGTTCCCATGAGGTACAGGGTCAGACTGATTTGCCTATGACTTTGTCTGAACTGGGGTGGCTGAGTGAGCTAAAGAATGGTGATGGATTAAACCCAGATCAGTTGACTGGGGGTGAGTGTTTGATTTGCTCAAATGCTCCGTCCTTCATCCCCTTTTGTATCGCTTTGTTCGCCCTAAGTTGGCAGGGTATGCTCAGACGTGAGTCCCTTGCTCACTTGGCCACTGAATTCAAAATAGCATGGCTGATGAGGATTATGAATCCGAAACCGGTCACAGGATGCTTGTTTCCGGTCCAGGGAAGACATGGCTTGGCAGTTCGGGTTGCACTGTTCCCATGAGGCACAGGGTCAGACTGATTTGCCTATGACTTTGTCTGAACTGGGGTGGCTGAGTGAGCTAAAGAATGGTGATGGATTAAACCCAGATCAGTTGACAGGGGGTGAGTGTTTGATGTGTTCAAACTCTGTCCATCATCCCTTTTTATATCGCTTTGTTCGCCCTAAGTTGGCAGGGTATGCTCAGACTTGAGTCCCTTGCTCACTTAGCCACTGGATTCAAGATAGCCTGGCTGATGAGGATTATGAATCCGAAACCGGTCCCAGGATGCTTTTTTCCAGTCCAGGGAAGATATGGCTTGGCAGTTCGGGCTGGACTGTTCCCATGAGGCACAGGGTCAGACTGATTTGCATATGGTCATGTCTGAACTGGGGTGGCTGAGTGAGCTAAAGAATGGTGATGGATTAAACCCAGATCAGTTGACTGGGGGTGAGTGTTTGATTTTCTCAAATGCTCCGTCCATCATCCCCTTTTGTATCGCTTTGTTCGCCCTAAGTTGGCAGGGTATACTCAGACGTGAGTCCCTTGCTCACTTGGCCACTGTGATTCAAGATAGCCTGGCTGATGAGGATTATGAATCCGAAACCGTCCCAGGATGCTTGTTTCCGGTCCAGGGAAGACATGGCTTGGTAGTTCGGGCTTGACTGTTCCCATGAGGCACTGGGTCAGACTGATTTGCATATGGCCATGTCTGAACTGGGGTGGCTGAGTGAGCTAAAGAATGGTGATGGATTAAACCCAGATCAGTTGACTGGGGGTGAGTGTTTGATTTTCTCAGATGCTCTGTCCATCATCCCCTTTTGTATCGCTTTGTTCGCCCTAAGTTGCAGGGTATGCTCAGACGTGAGTCCCTTGCTCACTTGGCCACTGGATTCAAAATAGCCTGGCTGATGAGGATTATGAATCCGAAACCGGTCCTAGGATGCTTCTTTCCGGTCCAGGGAAGACATGGCTTGGCAGTTCGGGTTGCACTGTTCCCATGAGCACAGGGTCAGACTGATTTGCCTATGACTTTGTCTGAACTGGGGTGGCTGAGTGAGCTAAAGAATGGTGATGGATTAAACCCAGATCAGTTGACAGGGGGTGAGTGTTTGATGTGTTCAAACTCCGTCCATCATCCCCTTTTATATCGCTTTGTTCGCCCTAAGTTGGCAGGGTATGCTCAGACATGAGTCCCTTGCTCACTTAGCCACTGGATTTAAAATAGCCTGGCTGATGAGGATTATGAATCCGAAACCGGTCCCAGGATGCTTGTTTCCGGTCCAGGGAAGATATGCTTGGCAGTTCGGGCTGGACTGTTCCCATGAGGCACAGGGTCAGACTGATTTGCATATGGTCATGTCTGAACTGGGGTGGCTGAGTGAGCTAAAGAATGGTGATGGATTAAACCCAGATCAGTTGACTGGGGGTGAGTGTTTGATTTGCTCAAATGCTCCGTCCATCATCCCCTTTTGTATCGCTTTGTTCGCCCTAAGTTGGCAGGGTATACTCAGACGTGAGTCCCTTGCTCACTTGGCCACTGGATTCAAGATAGCCTGGCTGATGAGGATTATGAATCCGAAACCATCCCAGGATGCTTGTTTCCGGTCCAGGGAAGACATGGCTTGGTAGTTCGGGCTTGACTGTTCCCATGAGGCACAGGGTCAGACTGATTTCCATATGGCCATGTCTGAACTGGGGTGGCTGAGTGAGCTAAAGAATGGGGATGGATTAAACCCAGATCAGTTGACTGGGGGTGAGTGTTTGATTTTCTCAGATGCTCTGTCCATCATCCCCTTTTGTATCGCTTTGTTCGCCCTAAGTTGCCAGGGTATGCTCGAACGTGAGTCCCTTGCTCACTTGGCCACTGGATTCAAAATAGCCTGGCTGATGAGGATTATGAATCCGAAACCGGTCCTAG